>NW_017681090.1:0-4690 GCF_001879085.1 Nicotiana attenuata
TTCTTCTCCAAGCACTTAGGAGTCCATTGAAGCTCCCTTTCATCAAAACTTTTGGGTAAGCATTTTTCAACTTGTTTCCTTCAATTTTCTTCATTAATTAGTGAATTCCTAGCCCTAAAAACATGAAATCAAGGTAGAAATTATGGGTTTTGGGTAGAGTTAGGGTTTTGAGAATTTTGGGTGATTCAACCTCAATTTGGGGTCGACTCTTAAAACAAATTATATATTTGCACTCGTGGGGTTATGGGTGATCGGGTTTTGGTCCGAGCCTAGAGTTTGGACCATGTGGGCCCGGTGTCTAATTTTGGTATTTTTGGAATAATGATAGAAAATTCATATCTAGGCTATGAGAAATTGCCATTGAGTCTTTATTGATATTGTTGAATTAATTATGCCTAGATATCTCTGTATTAAGTGGATTTCAAGGATTTGAGGTAAGTGTTTGGTTTAACCCTAGCTTGAGGGAATAGGAGTTGAGTCTTGTTGCTAATCGCTATGTGATCGAGTACGATGTATAGGCATGGTGACGAGTATCTATACATTGATGTCTAGCATGACCGTGAGTCCTTATAATGTGATTCTCATGATTTGGTTGTGAACTCCGTGTTTATTGGAGGATTTCTATATGTTGTGAATAACATGTGAACGGTAATAGGATCATTTGATTCCTGGAGCATTGGTTCGAATTGTGATACGAATATTGAAAGTATATGAAATGACTTGATTCTTTGGAGCGTTGGCTCAAAATAGTAAAGTGAATTATAAGATAAGGAAAGTAAGAAAGAGAAAGCGTTGTTGATTATTCCCTTGTCGGGATGTTTGGTTGAACTTGTTGGATTCTTTCCCTTACCGGGATGGTTGTCAAATATTTGCTTATTTTATGCCCCTTAATTGTGACTGTTGTTTGGGAAGTCAGACTGTTAAATGATATTGAGGATCGGGTTGCGCGCCGCAACAATGATGTTGAGGATCGGGTTGCGCGCCGCAACAATAATATATGAGGATCGGGTTGCGCGCCGCAACAATGATATATGATAAGTGAGATGGGTCGGGTTGCCCGCCGCAACAATGATACTGTGGAGCGGGTTGCACGCCGCAACAATGGTAATTATGGAGCGGGTTGCACGCCGCAACAATTATTGAGGCTATGTGTTTACATTTGAGTATTGACTCCTTGTTCACTGTGAACCCAAGTTGCTTTAGTTGTTGCTCTGGATTATTGTTATTATTGTAACTCCCCATGGTATGTTTCCCCTCCCATGTTGGTAATTGCTTTGTATTCGATTTCTGCTGTATATCTATAACTGCACAGGTTTATGTGGTGTCCAGTCTAGCCTCGTCACTACTTCGCCGGGGTTAGGCTAGACACTTACCAGCACATAGGGTCGGTTGTGCTGATGCTACACTTCTGTGCATTTTTGCACAGGTCCAGGTTTTGAGGAACAGCAGCAGCAGTAGTTCGGAAGCAGGCGATTCATATTCACGAGACTGAGGTAGCCTTGCAGGCGTCCGCAGGCCCGGCGTCTCTTCTCATTGTTTTCTTTTAGACTGTTGCCTCTTTGTTTCGTGACAGACAGCTGTTATATTTCTTTCAGACCTTTGTATTTAGTTTATTCTTAGTGGTTCGTGAGTAATGTGACACCAAATCTTGGGTAGAAGTTGTTTTTTGACTATTCCGCGTTTTAAATTCATCTTTTCAAGACAGACTTCCGCTATTGTTCTTATTAGACTTTATGTTCTATATTGATGTTATCAACTGTTAAAGATAATTGCTAGTGATGGAAAGGTAATTAAGTTGGCTTGCCTAGCTACCACGAGTAGGCGCCATCACGATCCCGATGGTGAGAAATCCGGGTCGTGACAAGTTGGTATCAGAGCACTAGGTTACATAGGTCTCACAACTCACGGACAAACTTAGTAGAGTCTGAGGGGTAGGTACGGAGACGTCTGTACTTGTTCCCAGAGTCTATTGAGTTAGGAAAAATCTCTCATTTGTTCTTTCTTGTCGTGCGATTTGGTTTCTTAAATGCTGATTGAATTTCCACTCTGTTCTTTCGCAGATGGCGAGAACACGCGCTTCCTCATCCTCCGATCAGCAGTCCGAGCCCCAGGCAGCTCCCGCTAGGGGCAGAGGACGTGGCCGTGCTAGGGGCCGAGGTAGGGGCAAGGCCCAGCCACCAGCAGCAACACCAGTGGCGGACCCTCAGGTTGACCTTGAGGAGGAGGTTCCGGCCCCAGCTGCAGCGGTTCCGGTGGGCCCAGATCAGGTCCCAGAGGGTTTTATTGCTACCCCAGTTCTTCAGGACGCTTTGGACCGGTTGGTGGGCTTCATGGAGAGTGTCACCCGAGCAGGATTGCTTCCTGTAGCACCAGCCACTTCCCAGGCGGGAGGAGAAGCCCAGACTCCTGCTGCACGTACTCCAGAGCAGGTAGCTCCCCAGACTCAGATTCCACCGGGTCAGCCAGCTGCGGCAGTTCAGCCGGGGGTAGTTGCACAGGCCGGTGATGGAGCGGCTATGTCCGCAGATGCTTTGTGGAGGCTGGACAGGTTCACCAAGCTCTTCACTGCTACATTCAGCGGAGCTTCTTCTGAGGACCCCCAAGATTTCTTATATAGCCTCCACGAGGTTCTTCGGAACATGGGCATTGTGGAGTCCAATGGAGTTGATTTTGCATCTTTTCGTCTATCTGGATCCGCCAAGACTTGATGGAGGGATTTTTGTTTAGCCAGACCAGCAGGGTCGCCGTCCTTGACCTGGGATCAGTTTTCAGAGTTGTTCCTGGAGAAGTCTCTCCCCGTTACTCAGAGGGATGCTTATCGAAAGTTCGAGCGCCTCCAGCAGGGGTCTATGACAGTCACTCAGTATGAGACCCGGTTTATCGATCTAGCTCGCCATGCCCTCGTCATACTTCCCACTGAGAGGGAGAGGGTGAGGAGATTTATTGACGGTTTGATCCAGCCCATTCGTCTTCAGATGGCCAGAGAGGCGGGTAGTGACATTACGTTTCAGGAGGCAGCCAATGTGGCCCGGAGGATCGAGATGGTTCTGCTACAAGGGGGTGGTCATAGGTCAGACAAGAGACCCCGTCACTCAGGTCGATTTAGTGGTGCCTCACCTGGAGGCAGGGATTCTTATGATAGGGGTCAGCCTTTCAGGCCCTTTCAGTCAGCCCTCCAGGCTTCGCAGGGTGCTCCAGGCGATCGTGGTTCTCGTGGGCAGTATTCTGATCAGCAGCCCATCAGTGCACAGCCCCTTCAGAGTTTTCGTGGAGGTCACTCGGGTCGTCAGGGCCAGTCTCATCGTACAGAGGGATGTTATGAGTGTGGCGAGTATGGTCACATTAGGAGAGCTTGCCCGAGATTGAGGGGTACACAGTCACAGCAGCAGGGTCCTCGCCCCATGATTCAGGCACCAGGTGACCCACAGCCTGCCCAGCCAGCCAGGGGCAGGGGTAGGGATCATAGAGGTGGAGGTCGAGACCCTAGAGGTGGAGGCCGGACCGCCAGAGGTAGGGGTCAGCCGCTAGCCGATCGTCCCAGAGACATGGTTCAGGGAGGTGGGGCTGATCCCCGGTTTTATGCTTTACCAGCCAGACCAGAGGCCGAGTCGTCAGATGCCGTTATTACAGGTACTATTCTGGTTTGCGATAGAGATGCGTCAGTGCTATTTGACCCTGGGTCTACATATTCATATGTATCGTCTTATTTTGCACCCTGCCTGGCTATGTCTAGTTATGCTTTGGACATTCCTGTTTATGTATCTACACCGGTGGGTGACTCTATAGTAGTTGACCGGGTGCATCGTTCCTGTGTGGTTGTGTTTGAGGGTCTAGAGACCCGTGTTGATTTACTGCTTTTAGACATGGTGGATTTCGACGTTATATTGGGGATGGATTGGTTGTCCCCGTATCATGCCATCTTAGATTGTCACGCCAAGACCTTGACCTTGGCTTTGCCAGAATTGCCCCGACTAGAGTGGAAAGGGACTTCGAGTCATGCCACTCGCAGTGTTATTACATATGTCAAGGCTCGACGCATGGTCGAGAAGGGGTGTTTAGCTTATCTGGCGTATGTTCGCGACTCCAGCACAGAAGTTCCTTCTATTGACTCCGTTCCTATTGTTCGAGAGTTCCCTGAGGTTTTCCCCTCAGACCTGCCGGGCATGCCGCCCGACAGGGATATTGATTTCTGTATTGATCTGGCTCCGGGCACGCAGCCCATTTCTATTCCGCCGTATCGCATGGCCCCGCCAGAGTTGAAGGAGTTAAAGGACCAGTTGCAGGAATTACTAGAGAAGGGTTTTATCAGGCCTAGTGTTTCTCCTTGGGGTGCGCCGGTGTTATTTGTGAAGAAGAAGGATGGTTCGATGCGGATGTGTATTGATTACCGACAGTTGAACAAGGTGACGATAAAGAACAAGTATCCATTGCCGAGAATTGATGATTTGTTTGACCAGCTTCAGGGAGCAAAGGTGTTTTCAAAGATAGACTTGAGATCTGGCTACCATCAGCTGAAGATTAGGGCGCCTGATGTCCCTAAGACAGCATTCCGCACTCGGTATGGGCACTTGAGTTTTTAGTCATGTCGTTTGGGTTGACCAATGCCCCAGCAGCATTTATGGAGTTGATGAACCGAGTGTTCAGGCCATATCTAGACTTATTCGTGATAGTCTTATTGATGACATCCTGG
>NW_017681090.1:6012-11929 GCF_001879085.1 Nicotiana attenuata
GTTTGTCTCAGAGGATTGGGCTTCCCGAGTGGAAGTGGGAGAGGATTACCATGGATTTCATTACTGGACTTCCGTTGACTCGGAAGAAGTTTGATGCTATTTGGGTCATTGTTGATAGGCTGACCAAGTCAACGCATTTCATTCCAGTAGCAGTCTCCTATTCATCCGAGAGGTTAGCTGAGATTTATATCCGGGAGATTGTTCGCCTTCATGGTGTGCCGGTATCTATCATTTCGGATCGGGGTACGCAGTTTACCTTGCGCTTCTGGAGAGCGGTTCAGCAAGAGTTAGGTACCCAGGTTCAGTTGAGCACAACGTTCCATCCTCAGACGGACGGTCAGTCCGAGCGGACTATTCAAAATTTTGGAGGATATGCTCAGGGCTTGTGTCATTGATTTTGGACGCTCGTGGGACCAGTTTCTGCCTTTAGCAGAGTTCGCCTACAACAACAGTTACTAGTCCAGCATTCAGATGGCTCCATATGAGGCGTTGTATGGTAGGCGATGTCGGTCTCCAGTCGGATGGTTCGAGCCGGGAGAGGCTCGGTTATTGGGTACAGACTTAGTTCAGGAGGCCTTAGATAAGGCCAAGATTATTCAGGAGAGGCTTCGTTCAGCTCAGTCTAGGCAGAAGACTTATGCAGACCGTAAGGTCCGAGATGTAGCTTTCATGATCGGAGAGCGAGTATTGCTCTGGGTGTCGCCTATGAAGGGCGTGATGAGATTCGGAAAGAAGGGCAAGCTTAGCCCTAGGTACATTGGTCTGTTTGAGATTCTTGATCGAGTAGGAGAGGTGGCTTATAGGCTTGCATTGCCACCTAGCTTATCAGCCGTGCATCCAGTTTTTCATGTGTCTATGCTTCGGAGGTATCACGGCGATCCTACCCATGTATTAGACTTTAGCACGGTCCAGTTGGACAAGGATCTGTCATATGAGGAGGAGCCGGTAGCTATTCTAGGCCGGCAGGTTCGACAGCTAAGGTCGAAGAGTTTTCCTTCTGTTCGTGTTCAGTGGAGAGGTCAGCCCCCTGAGGCCTCGACCAGGGAGTCCGAGTCTGACATGCGGAGCCGTTATCCACATCTATTTCCTGACTCAGGTACTTCTTTCTTTTGTCCGTTCGAGGACGAACGGTTGTTTTAGAGGTGGAGGATGTGACGACCCAAAGGGTCATCACCTGTTTCCTCATTCATTCTGTGCTTCCGAGGCCTTGAAAACCTTATTTTTACATGTCTCGATTTGCGTGCGCAGTCCGGGCGCGTAGCCGGAAAGCTTTTTATGTTGAAATATGTGAATTCTATGAAAAATTTGAAGAATTTTGATATTAATATGTTTAAGGTTGACTTCGGTCAACATTTTTGGTAAATGGACCCGGACTCGAGATTGGACGGTCCCGGAAGGTCCGTAGAAAAATATGGGACTCGGGCATGTGCCCGGAGTCGAATTCCGAGGTCTAGAGCCCGAGAAATGAATTTTTCTGTGAAATTATTTTTCTGAAATTATTAAGGAAAATGGAAATGAAAATTTTTTAAAAGACTGTGGTATCGGGCTCGTATTTTGGTTCCGACGCCCGGCACAAGTCTTATATATATTGTTTAAGCGCTTTCTGTGAAGTTTTGTCGAAATCGGACGTCGTTTGACGTGTTTCGGATCTAATTATCTAAAGTTGGAAGTTTATGAAGTTTGAAATAGAAATGATGAGTTTGAGGCTTGATTCAATGATTTTGATGTTATTTTGGCAATTTGATCGCTCGAGTAAGTTCGTAGGATGTTATTGAGTTAGTGTGTGTGACAGGTTAGGAGCCCCGAGGGCTCGGGAGTGTTTTCGGAGGTGGTTCGGGGTGTTTTTGCACTTAGAATGGTAGCAGATTTTTCTGCAATTTTTGCTCAGTGATTTCCTCTTACGCGATCGCAATCTTCAGCCCGCGATCGCGTTCCTTTGGCTCTTTGCTCTTTCGCGTTCGCGTACTTGATCATGCGACCGCACTGCCTCAGCACTTCCTTCAATGCGTTCGCACCAGTAGGGTTGCGATCGCATAGACCAAGTTTTGGACCCCCAGTATTCCCCTACGCGATCGCATTACAACCCACGCGATCGCGTTGACCATTCCGTGTAACCCTTCGCAATCGCATCCCTATATCCGCGATCGCGTAGGGCAAATTCGCCCAGTTATTTTAAAGCCTAAAAACAGAACCAGTGACGGGATTTCTTCATTCTTTTCACACGGGCTCTCCTCTTAAACCCTCCATAGACGAAATTCAAGCTCTCCTTCCTCCATAACTCTTTGGGTAAGTAATCTTAACATCTTTCCCTCATTATTTCTTCATCTAATTACTGAAATCCTAGCCCTAAATCATAAAATCAAGGTAGAAATTATGGGTTTTGGGTAGAGTTAGGGTTTTTGAGAATTTTGGGTGATTCAACCTCAATTTGGGGTCGAATCTTAAAACAAATTATATATTTGCACTCGTGGGGTTATGGGTGATCGGGTTTTGGTCCGAGCCTAGAGTTTGGACCATGTGGGCCCGGTGTCTAATTTTGGTATTTTTCGAATAATGCTAGAAAATTTATATCTAGGCTATGAGAAGTTGCCATTGAGTCTTTATTGATATTGTTGAATTAATTATGCCTAGATATCACTGTATTGGAGGTGGAATCACGAGATAAAGCGATAGTTGAGGATTAAGTGGATTTCAAGGCTTTGAGGTAAGTGTTTGGTTTAACCCTAGCTTGAGGGAATAGGAGTTGAGTCTTGTTGCTAATTGCTATGTGATCGAGTACGATGTATAGGCATGGTGACGAGTATCTATACATTGGTGTCTAGCATGACCGTGAGTCCTTATAATGTGATTATCATGATTTGGTCGTGAACTCCGTGTTTATTGGAGGATTTCTATATGTTGTGAATAACATGTGAACGGTAATAGGATCATTTGATTCCTGGAGCATTGGTTCGAATTGTGATACGAATATTGAAAGTATACGAAATGACTTGATTCTTTGGAGCGTTGGCTCAAAATAGTAAAGTGAATTATAAGATAAAGAAAGTAAGAAAGAGAAAGCGTTATTGATTATTCCCTTGTCGGGATGTTTGGTTGAACTTGTTGGATTCTTTCCCTTACCGGGATGGTTGTCAAATATTTGCTTATTTTATGCCCCTTAATTGTGACTGTTGTTTGGGAAGTCAGACTGTTAAATGATATTGAGGATCGGGTTGCGCGCCACAACAATGATGTTGAGGATCGGGTTGCACGCCGCAACAATAATATATGAGGATCGGGTTGCGCGCCGCAACAATGATATATGATAAGTGAGATGGGTCGGGTTGCACGCCGCAACAATGATACTGTGGAGCGGGTTGCACGCCGCAACAATGGTAATTATGGAGCGGGTTGCACGCTGCAACAATTATTGAGGCTATGTGTTTACATTTGGGTATTGACTCCTTGTTCACTATGAACCCAAGTTGCTTTAGTTGTTGCTCTGGATTATTGTTATTATTGTAACTCCCCATAGCATGTTTCCCTTCCCATGTCGGTAATTGCTTTGTATTCGATTTCTGCTGTATATCTATAACTGCACAGGTTTATGTGGTGTCCAGTCTAGCCTCGTCACTACTTCGCCGGGGTTAGGCTAGACACTTACCAGCACATAGGGTCGGTTGTGCTGATGCTACACTTCTATGCATTTTTGCACAGGTCCAGGTTTTGAGGAACAGCAGCAGCAGTAGTTCGGAAGCAGGCGATTCATATTCACGAGACTGAGGTAGCCTTGCAGGCGTCCGCAGGCCCGGCGTCTCTTCTCATTGTTTTCTTTTAGACTGTTGCCTCCTTGTTTCGAGACAGACAGCTGTTATATTTCTTTCAGACCTTTGTATTTGGTTTATTCTTAGTGGTTCGTGAGTAATGTGTGTCACACCTCCTTTTTATTTACTACACCCCGGAAGGGTATAATAAAGGGAGTTATTTCCAACTTGAAGTGACAATCGGAACGGGACTTATTATTAAGATTTCAGAGTCGCCACTTGGGAGATTAAGGGTGCCCCAAGTCACCAGTTGAATCCCGAACCGAGGAAATTATGACTCTGTTAATAGTCAGCGAACCAGAAATCCGAGTAAGGAATTCTGTTAACCCGGGAGAAGGTGTTAGGCATTCCCGGGTTCCGTGGTTCTAGCACGGTCGCTCAACTGTTGTATTTGATTTTATCTGATTTCGAAATATGTTCTAGCTTATGTGCTTTTATTAGTAAACCGCTTTTATTTTATTTATTCGATTTTTAAACGAATTGCAACGTCGTGGAAATGCGCCTCAAACCACGTCGCACCAGTGCACCCGTGATTGTTAACACATTTCGACTTCGTTGAGATTTGGATTTGGGTCACATAAATGTGCACCCGTGTTTAGGAAGGTGATTTTATTTAAAATGCGCGCCTAAAGTAGCTACGCGTTTATTAACCGTGTGGGGAGCCATGAAATTCGCTAAATGGCACATCCCGAAGTCTAAATATTTTGATATAAGCAATTAATGAGGGCCATGCAATTTGTGTGTTTTATTCGGCGAGGCTCGTCTCATCATTCATTAAAAGGCCAAACTAAAAATGAATAAGATTTTTCTATTTTTGATTTGTCTCTAATAAAGGAAGAAGTCTAGTTGATTATTAATGTGAAAGTGTACACAGCTTACCAATTGGGCAATATCGAGTCAATTGTCTTCCTAGCCTTGGGCCTAAACAGACCAATCCACACGGGACTGGCAGACTGGACAAAATTTCCCCAATAAACCAAATGTTGGGCCTAAAATCAGCCCAGGTCCTGAGAGGCCACTTAAACCCAGGTCTAACGCCAGCCCAAGTGAGGGGCTAATGGATGGGGTCACATATCAGTAGAGACTAATGCCCACGTTATTCAAAAATAGGCTGTTAAGCCTCGATCCGTTGACAGTCCCCAATCAGAACTGGAGCTTAAGCAAATTCACACGGAAAAATACTACTGAATATATTTCAAGTTGTTCAATTGTATCCACTACTGGCTGCAACTAATTTCAGAAATATACACGGGATAACTAGACTAAGGTGATTACTAATAATATGGAGGTATCAAACTTAAGAGGTTCAAGTCCTTATTCTATTCTGACTTCAACTTATCAGGCTAATGTGTTACATTACCTTATTACACTTGTTCATACAAATAACTGCAATAGGCAGTCCTATTGACATGAAACAAAAATCAAAACAGTCCAATCATAAATCTCATTGCAGAAAGTAGACATTAGATTCTAACATGTGAACTGCTATACTCAGAATTAAATCTCATTGCACAGTCCAGTTATACAGTCCAGTTAACAGTCCAGTATTTACACACATACAAAATTGATTCGACACTGTGCTGATTAAATCTAACGCCTATTTAACTATCAATACACCACAGTCCAAGCAGCACACTTCAAGATCAAACAGATGAACATTTGTATTCCATTTCAAGCTTAATGTTACAGCAGGGCAGATTCAAATGTGTACCTGGTAATTGCAAATAAAAAAAGGAAAAGATCAGTAGCAGTGACAGTTTGCAACAGCAGCCCAGGAAGAAGTTGAAATCCAGTAATAACTCAATCGACACAGCAAGTTCAGGAATAGGTTTGAAACTCCAGCAATGAACCAAAACATCAACAATTTCAAGCACCAATGCAGTCCAAAACCAAATCGATTACTCAGATTCAGTTTACAGCAATTCAAATAGACCTTAACAACTCTTTTGGCAGCTACTTTCACATATAGAACAGTATACTCGACAACCAGCTTATTTCTGATCCCAATGCTGAGATCAGTATTGTTTTGAAGGAATTTTATGATTTTTAGAAACTCTGTTTTATGCCTTTTGGAAGGGGTTTAGAGGACTGCCCAAAAACTTTTTCATCAAGGC
>NW_017681091.1:0-3967 GCF_001879085.1 Nicotiana attenuata
AATATACAAATTTTTGGTTCCCGAGACTGTTCAGAACATGACTTGACGTTTTGGCTTCCCGCGCTAGTTTCAGAATTGTGCCTCTTCGATTTTCGTGTGCCTCATTACCTATAAATAAGAGGACGTGGTTCAAAGAGATTCATCTTTCGAACCTTTAGAGAGTTTCCCTTTGTTTCTTCATCTTTCTTTCTTACAAGAGTTGTATCGCTTTCAGAGAAATACCATTTCTGAGGATCGTATCTCTCATTACTAACACTTTATTCTTATAAATCGTATCATGGTGAAACGCCGTCAAGAAAGCAAAAGGACTAAGGACGACGCTTCTTCTAGGGTTCCGCCCCCTTCCGATGGTGAAGGGGAAGAAGTGGAGAAGACCATTGTTCCTTTAACGGTAAATAATGTTTTACCGAAGGATTTGAGTGTCCGGAAAGATTTCAATACGACATGCCCCTCTTATCCCTGGGAGCATAGCGAGTTACTTCAGTCTCACCTGGACGCCATTAGAACTAGATACAACATTCCTGGCCATGTTGAAATGGCTCCGGCCGGGACGGACTATGCCAATGTGCATAGGCCCGGGTTCTGCACATTCTATGAGTACGCTCTTAGGATCGGATATAGCTTTCCGCTTAACCCTCTGGCGGAAGAGCTTTGCCGCTTCTATCATGTATGCCCGGCTCAGCTCACACCTTACGCCCTGAAGGTGTGTCGAATCCTTACCATGCTTGCGGGTGAGGCCGGGACCGTCGTTTCCGTTCACCACCTGCTGCAGATGTTCAGCCCCAGTTACATGAGGGGTACCATGCTTCAATTGAGGAGCCGTGGTAAGAAGAGCTTTGTGGTGAGGGCTGACGACAAAGCTAACCGCGAGTTCTGGCGTAAATTCTTTTACGTTAGGACGAGCCATCTGGTGTCCAATCCCGAAGGGTTTCCAGAGATGTGGAATGCAGGATGTAAGTATTTCTGCATGTAATTTTGCGACGCCTTGTTTTGACTGACCAATCACTCTTTGACTTTCTTTTCTTTTGTAGTGGTGGCTCGCTCACCCCGTCCCGTTGACGACATTAGGTCGTGGGTGGTGGGGTTGATACCGCATGCGGAGAGATGTCGTACTTGGGCTGAGTTCCACAGATTGTACGGCCCAACTGGTAACAACCTTCCCTGTTTCTTTTCGTTTTGTTTTAGCTTGGAGACTTTTTTACCCGATGTGTTTTTGTTTGACAGGTCGGGGTGTTTCTACAAAGATGAAGAAGAAGAAAACCGACGCTGGCCCGTCTAGGGTAGAGTCCGACTCCGATGGGGGAGACATATTCGTGGGCGGCTCGCCTAGAGATAGCCCCCTTTCGACTCCTTAGCAAGGGGCTACATCGGTAGCTGCATCGGAGGCGGTGCCTGAGGCTGCTTCCGTGGAGATACCTGAGGCCGTACCAATAACGGCACCTGAGACTGTTCCTGTGCCGGTATCTGAAGTCGCTCCAGCGGAGGCGGCTTCCGAAGGAGAGGAGCCGCCGGAGAGAAAGAGGCGGCGACTGATTACTGGCAAAGGAATTGCAACCGAAGGCGCGAGGCCTAGTGAGCCCCGCCAAGAGCCGAGGCCAACTTTCATGGCCGAGGCCATTCGTTATGGGAGGATGGCCCCTCAGAGAACAGCTGCCGCTGCCCGTTCGGTTCGCGCCTCAAGAGGCGGGTCGTCTTCCGCTGTTAGTGGAGCGGCCGTGGAGATTGAGAGGACGGGCTCTGAAGCCGCTCTTGGAGAAGCACCGGGCAGCTCGGCCCGCGTGGAGATGAGGGAGGGCAGGTCTACTCGCCGTATCGTGATCCCTGGTGGATATAATTTGTTAGAAGACAGCGAGCAGGCTGTAGCGGACATGACCTTGTTGTGTGCGGTTGCGGAGCACGAGACGCTGAGAAGTGTAAAACAGGGATCTGTCGAGGCGGGTAGCCGGCTCAGCTTTGCAGGTAGCTTTCAGTTTTTTTTTGTTTTGTCGTAAAAAACGACTGTGGTACGTACTGACGCGTTTCTTCTCTTCTTTTCAGACCCTCATCTTGGAGGTGGAGAGGAGGTGGCGTGAACAAAAGAAGGCGGCCACCTTCACCAAAATGGCGAAGAAGTATAAAGAGGTTCGTGCCAAGCATCAGGCGTTGGCAGACATGCTTAAGCAGGACCCCAGTTCCGGACGTTCCGTGAGGGCCTTGAGGAATCAGAGGCTCTTTTGAAGAAGAGAACGGCTGAGCTGAAGGAGATTGATGAGCAGCTGATGGCTGCTTTGGCTCGAAATATCGAGCTGGAAACCCTCCTTCAGTCAAAAGAGGAGGACTTGGAGATAAGCCGTGGGGTGGCGGCGGAGGCTGCGGAACTGCGGGCCCAGGTCACGGCCCTTACAGCTGAGCTTGATGCTAGAACGGCCGAAGTTGAGGTTCTCAGGCGAACTGCCCCACAGGATGCCGTGCATCGTGAGGCGCACGAGATGTGGGTGTATCATGACGCCAGGTTGGTCGTTTTTGAGGAGTTTTTGGCGGCAGGTCGAGCTTCCGAGGCGGAAGTTGAAAGGCAACGACACTTGACCCGTGTTACTGGTTATAGCTCCGACTCGCCTGGTAGGGAGGGCTGTAATTCTGAGGACGTCAACCGTTTGGACTCCAGCTCGTGGATTTCCAAGGCTTATCAGTCTGGAGACGGCAACGGACCGGACGGCGACCCGGCGGGTCGTGACGAGAGGGGTGGTGAAGGCTCTTAGGGCTTGTATGTATATATATTTCTTGTGTAGATGGGGCCTTTTCTAAGGCCAGTTATATGTATATCTTTTGGAGATAAAAGAAATATGACTTCTCTTCCCCCTTTTTTGATTGTGTCACTGTTTTTCTTTCGTTCTTTAGAGCTTTTGTTGCGCTTTTTGTTGACCGTCAGCGTTGGCGGCCCTAGTCAAATTTAGATCGACGACTTTAGTCGTGATGGAATCGACGGCCTTAGCCATAAAGGCAACTTCGACTGTCGTCGAGTCGTTTACCCACCGCAGTCGAATCTAGGTCGACCGTTGGCGGCGATGGCCTTAGCCATAATATAGTTGATGGCCTTAGCCATGTAGGCGACTTCGACTGTCGTCGAGTCGTTTACTCACCGTAGTCGAATCTAGGTCGACCGTTGGTGGCGATGGCCTTAGCCATAATATAATTGGTGCCTTAGACATAAAGGTGACTTCGATTGTCGTCGAGTCGTTTACCCACCGTAGTCGAATCTAGGTCGACCGTTGGCGACGATGGCCTTAGCCATAATATAATTGGTGGCCTTAGCCATAAAGGTGACTTCGACTGTCGTCGAGTCGTTTACCCACCGTAGTCGAATCTAGGTCGACCGTTGGCGGCGATGGCCTTAGCCATAATATAGTTGATGGCCTTAGCCTTTCACACATTGGAGATGGCCGTAGCCTTTCATACATTGGAGATGGCCGTAGCCTTTCATACATTGGAGATCAACCTAGCCACATTGGAGATGGCCGTAGCCTTTCATACATTGGAGGTGGCCGTAGCCTTTCATACATTGGAGATGGCCGTAGCCTTTCATACATTGGAGGTGGTCGTAGCCTTTTATACATTGGAGATGGCCGTAGCTTTTCATGCATTGGAGATGGTCGTAGCCTTTTATACATTGGAGGTGGCCGTAGCCTTTCATACATTGGAGATGGCCATAGCCTTTCATACATTGGAGATGGACGTAGCCTTTCATACATTGGAGATCAAGCTAGTCCAGTCCCTTTATCATGTCGGCCTGGAGGTCGTAAGGAGAGGTTGATATGATAAACTTGTTTCGCAAATATCTCCAAGTGTCCCCTCCGCCGCCTCATTAAAAACCTCCCTGAGAAAACCCAATTGGGACAAAACTCGGGTAAGGGAAAAAGAGTACGACTCGGGAGACGCCTTTTAGAAGTGGAAATACTTGAGGTGAGTAACATTCCAGTTGTTTTGGAGC
>NW_017681091.1:9664-11919 GCF_001879085.1 Nicotiana attenuata
CCTGCTTACCACCCACTTGGAAAAATAGTCAGTTAAAACTATAGAATCGTACCTTTCCTCGTCCCGCTGGTAGGGGACCGACTATGTCCATTCCCCATTTGATGAAGGGCCATGGGGAAGTGACCGAGTGAAGTGGTTCTCCTGGTTGGTGTATCATGGGGGCATACTTTTGGCATTGTTCGCATCGGCGAACATATTCCGCTGCGTCTTTCTTCATAGTGGGCCAATAATAACCGGCTCGTATTATGCAGCGCACGAGGGCGCGGTTGCCCGTATGGGCACCGCAATGACCTTCATGTACCTCTTCGAGCACTGGCCGCGTTTGTTGCGGCCCTAGACACTTGGCCAGGGGTCCGCCAAACGTCCTTTTGTAGAGCTCGTGGTTTATCAAGCAATACCGAGCGGCCTGTACGCGGAGCTTCTTGGCTTCTTTTTTGTCGAGTGGGAGTGTTCCATCCTGCAGATAGGATACAAATTGGTTGCGCCAGTCCCAAGTCAAATTTAAAGAGAGTACCTCAGTGTGATCAATGGCTGAATGGAGGAGGGTGACCACGCTTTCTTTGTTGAAGTTTTTAGCGGCTGCGGCCAATTTTGCTAGGCCGTCTGCTTCAACGTTCTGTGCTCTCGGAACCTGTTCGAAGCGGCACTCGTCGAACTCGGTCATTAACCTGTGGATTTTGGACTGGTATTTTTGTAACCTCTGCTCCTTGATTTGGTAAGTCTCGGTGACCTGGTTCACCACGAGTTGAGAGTCGCAATGGAGAACGAGTCGTTGAGCTCCATACTTGATGGCTAGTTCCAAACCTGCAATAACAGCCTCGTACTCGGCTTCGTTGTTAGTCATCTCGGGGCATCGTATGGAATGGCGAATTGTTTCGCCCGTGGGGACCTCGAGAACGAGTCCCAGTCCCGATCCCGAGGCGTTAGCGGCGCCATCAGTGTAAAGAGTCCATAGGTCGGCGTTGGAGGGGGCACGACGTGCCTCTAATTCCGTCTCTGGTAGTATCTCTGCGCTGAAGTCAGCTATGAAGTCGGCAAGTACTTGCGACTTGATGGCGTTTCTTGGATGATATGAGATATCGTGCTCACTGAGCTCTATGGCCCATCTGGCGAGTCTGCCTGATAACTCAGGCTTGTGTAGGATACTTCTTAAGGGGAAGGTCATCACTACTTTTTTGGGGTGGCATTGGAAATAGGGTCGGAGCTTCCGTGAAGCTACGACCAATGCCAAAGCTAATTTTTCAAGGTGTGGATACCGTGTTTCGGCGTCCACTAAGGTTTTGCTAATATAGTAAATAGGAGATTGTGTACCTTCGTTTTCACGAACTAGGACTGCGCTGACGGCGACCTCGGATACGGCCAAATATACCAGCAGGGGCTCGCCTGGATTTGCTTTGGCCAGCAGTGGCGGCGAAGATAGGTATGCTTTCAATTTTCTTAAGGCCTCGACGCATTCCTCATTCCACTGCAACCCATTATCCTTTCTCAACACATTGAAAAACTTATGGCATCGATCGGAGGACCGTGAGATGAACCTAGACAAGGCGGCTATTCGCCCCGTCAGCTTTTGCACCTACTTTTTGCTGTTCAGTATCTCGGGTATTGCGTCTATCGCCTTGATCTGATCTGGATTGACTTCGATACCTCGTTGTGATACGAGAAACCCTAAGAATTTTCTTGATGCCACGCCGAAGGCGCATTTCTCGGGGTTCAGTTTCATCCCGTACCTTCTCAATATCTCGAAGGTTTCTTTCAGATGGTCGATGTGGTCCTCTTTTCTTGTCGACTTTGCCAGCATGTCGTCGATATAGACTTCCATAGTCTTACCGAGCTGCTCTTTGAACATTTTGGGTGACCAGTCTCTGGTACGTAGCCCCTGCATTTTTTAGCCCGAAGGGCATTACCTTGTAGCAGTAAGTCCCTTGGTGGGTGATGAAAGTTGTCTTCTCATGGTCCTCCTCGGCCATCATGATTTGATTGTAGCCGGAGTAGGCGTCTAGGAAGCTCAGTAGTTCATGTCCTGCAGTGGGTCGATCAGTTGGTCGATGTGGGGTAGTGGGAATCAATCCTTTGGGCATGCCTTGTTCAGATCAGTGAAATCCACACACATTCTCCACTTCCCGTTTTTCTTTTTGACCATGACGACATTGGCGACCCACTGGGGGTACTTTGATTCTCTGATGGAGCCGTTGGCCAGTAACTCGTCTACTTCCTTACTGACCTCTTCATTGATAGCGGCGTTGAATTTTCTCCTC
>NW_017681092.1:0-3519 GCF_001879085.1 Nicotiana attenuata
TTAGTCCCAATTGATGACTTGATGAAGTCACCTTAGGACAACTGAAATTTTCCTTTCTTTTATCTTGAGGAGGTGGGAATTACTTTGTTTGCTTGAGGACAAGCAAAAGCTTAAGTTTGGGGAGTTGATAATTAGGGATTACTCTTCAGTACATGGCATTCTGAATGGCTATATATAGACCTTCTCCTTCACACAAAAATCAGAGGAAGCACTCTGAAAAATACGCTAGAAATACAAAAGTTCTCTGCATTATTGGCTGGTTTCCTGATCTTCTCTTGGAACTTTAAGAGCTTTTATCATGGAATTTCTGGTTTTCTTGGTTTAAGACTGGTCTAAAGGGGCTGAACATTGATGTTGATTGCTACTGTCTCATTGTTTTTTGCTGAAGCTTCCTTTCTGTTTTTTTTTTGTTGTTTCAGGTATGTCTTGCACTTTGAAAAATGCATAAAAATGAAGTTGTAGCTCAATCGTTTTGTGGAATTGTAGTTCTTTCTTTTCGAGTTACTGCCTAAATGTTTATTTTATAGTTCTTATGCAGTTTGTTTTCCTATTAAGTGTGGTATCGTTATTAGGGTAGTGCTCATAACCTAGAGGTTCAAATCAACTTAGAAGTGATATATTGTATCGAACATTTCATTGAACATTTTTCATGTATAAGTCGACTATGAAGAACTTGGTTAAACAAGCTGGTTTGTAAATTCCAGCCTACGTTTTAGTTAGCATTGACAACGCTGGACCGCAGTTAATGCACTTAACCATTTTGCTATGAATTGTATACTCATCAAACTGATTTCACAATAGAATGAGATAATGTATGGTCGAGTTTGAAGCGTAGTCCCTATTAATGGCATGATTTAAATTAGATTTTCCTGATAATTTTTGATGTTTCCGTATATGCTGTGAAGAGAGAATCTGAGTTTTGGTTTGAGCTTGGCCAAGGCCCAAGAGAGGCAGCTTGGTGGAACTTATGCTGGGCTGCCTTCATTTGAATTTAATCACTGTCTTTAGGCTCATCTTCAGGCCCAAACGACCTTGAACTTCTGCTTTATTTCTTTTGAATAATAAATTGGTTTCCCTGCCAGAAACTAGGCTGGAAATCAGCCCAATTAAAAGGCCACGCCATGGCAAGCCAGCCTGCTCGCCCCTGGTTCGCCAATTATGTATTGGGCTCAACTTTGAGCCCAACTGATATTGATGGTTATCTGTGGATCACTCAACGGGCTATTGTTGGCCCAAATTCTCCTTTAATAATCAAAGATTTCATTAGGCTTAACCAGGATCTGCTTAAATTGTGGAGGCCAAGCATGTACCCCAATTTTGTTTACAACGAATAGTTATATATTAAACTCACACCCTTTGTAAGTAAGAATACCCTTAGGCTTAATTAAGTATTTCTTAAAAGTGGATTGAGGTGTGCCATCCATAGTTAGATAGCTCATGGCCCCCACAAATATTATAACTTAGATAATAAAAATGAATGCTCGTAGTTTTCTTTAGGCACATTTAATATATCATCGTGAGTGTGTACACATTCGCGTGACATGGTTACGATTCTAAAAACAAAATCGGAGTATGCGTTCGTGCAACTTCGACTAAACGTTCTTAATAATAATAAAACGTTATTGATTGTGGACACGTCCGTGTAACATAATTTTCGACGCGCCAAACAAATGGGTACACGTACACGTGACCTGTTTTAAGATAATTTCTTAATTAAAAGAGGCAAACGCACATAGGTTCTAAAACAAGTAATTAAACAATCTGATTAAGCCAATTATGATCAAAGCGACCGTGCTAGAACCACAGAACCGGGGAATGCCTAACACCTTCTCCCGGGTTAAGAGAATTCCTTACCCGGATTTCTGTGTTTCGCAGACATTGATACAGAGTCAAATCTCCTCGATTCGTGATTTTAAACCGGTGACATGGGACACCATAAACTATCCCAAGTGGCGACTCTGATCTTAAATAATAATCCCGTTTAGATTGTCACTTAAATTGGAAAAACTCCCTTAATACCCCTTTCCGGGGGTAGGTGTAACAGCTCTGGCGACTCTGCTGGGGAAAAAGAACCCAAAACTTCTGGTTCAGGGTTCAGAATTCGAGCTTGTTAATATGATTGTTGCTTAGCTTTATTTATTGTTAATATTACTGTATTTTGTGAACCTAATGTGCTAATTGCTATTTATTTGCCATTTCAATATTGCTTGAATTTCATTAAGATGCCTTCTTGCGCCACCCTTCTAAGTCTTCTAAAATTTGGTGTACACGTACGCGTGGCCCACTTTCTGTCAGAAGTCATACCAGTTAGAACGAGGCTTGGGTCAGCAACAAGGTCGGGTAGACATTCGTGCTCCTGGTACGTTACCCCCACCTCGGCTCGAGTTGTCTGCTCCGGTAAGCCAGATCTAGAACACAACCCCAGGTTTAAGCTTGAAGAACATAACCTCATGCCGGATCCCTAGTAGAAACGTTTGTTTGCATCACGTGCATTTGACTTAGGGGACTCAACACAAGGGTTGGTTCCGTCTAGGACACGTGTACCCAAAATAACAGACCATTCTAATGCATCTTACGTGCTATGTGAACACTTATTTGTTTCGGCCTGCATGATAACCGGACATCAGGGGAAAAACCAAGAGTGGCATAGGAAGGAAATAAACCTGATTTTGAAAATCTCGGTATTTGAAAATGTCCCGAAACTCTGCCGAATTTTTCCAAAAATGTGGGATTTGAAAAAGAAAAGCAAAAAGAGTCATTTCAAAATGAGTCACTCGTGTTTTCTTTTAATATTATGTCAAAACTGCCCGAACTACGCAGGTCTGATTCCCAACGGATATGGGATACGTAGGCAACCTACATAGGGTTCGGCCTTCTTTTTAGAAAATTAACCAAATAAAGTGAAGTTGTAGGTAGGTCTTTAGTCAAGAATATGCCGACCCAGCTTCGATGCCATTCTCACCAAGATAGCCTTAGAATATCTTCAGTTGTCGAAGGGCTATTTTCGTAGAGAACGAACAAATCTGTCAGTAGGGTTCATTTTTCTAAGTGCCTTCCCCCGGCCTCAAAATTTACTTGAAATTGCGAAGGGGCCACATTTACGAAATCAGCCACTTTTGTGTAGAAGGGGAAAGGGTCATTTTCTTTTGCCCGTTCCTTTGGGAGTTAAAGAAATGTTTACTCAAAAATCCATCGGAGTCAACCCTAACCCTAACCATTCACAGGTACCAAGATGAACACTGTCCAGGACTCGAAACTACTAGTCATAGAGCAGGCTTAGTTACAGTTGCGCATGTGGTGGTATGATTTGGATAAAGATGGCCAAGACTGGGTACAGGAACAGTTGGGTGCTCTCACCGGCATATTGTAAATCAAACCACAGGAAGATTTGATCAAAGCTTTGGTAACCTTTTGGGATCCTGTGCACAATGTCTTTCGTTTCTCGGATTTTGAGCTCACCCCTACACTGGAAGAAATAGCTGGGTACATTCATTTTGGCCGGGACTTGAGAAAACAACA
>NW_017681092.1:4879-11919 GCF_001879085.1 Nicotiana attenuata
AATATTATTGTGAACATGGATATGTCTCACTTGGGATGGCTTAGCCGGTCGGGCCGAGACCGGACTCCGTGTAAAACCCACGGTGGCATTATATTTTAAGATGTGGTATTTTGCACTAAAGAACATTAACCTAAAAGAACGGAAAGACTTAACCAGAATCATGTGAACCTTATTTGGTGCTCCTCCTTGTAATCATGTGATGTGCTTGTTGGTGATATAACTGTCTTCTATTTGTTCACTATTCATCCTATTAAGAATTGCGTTTGCCTTACATACTAGTATTATTCGACAAGTACTAACGTCCCTTTTGCCGGGGGCGCTACATCTTTCAATGTATGTAGGTGGTTCCGTTGCTGATAGTGTCGATCGTAGATAGTGGTGCTCTCTTGTTCTTTTCACAGCTGTCTTGGTGAGCCCCCATTCCTCCTAGGGGTTTGTAGTTCTTCTTTGTGTAAGTTCTCACATTTTGAGGTATGGCCAGGGCCTTTTCGCTGGCATCATCATTTTGGTCTCTTGTATCCTTAGAGGCTCTGTAGACATTTATGTGGGTCATGTATGGGTGCCGGGGTGGTCATAGGATCACGTTGTATTATGAAACATTTCATTTCTAGATTAACAATTGTATGTACTTTTGGGAACTTAACTATGGCATGTTGTAATTTAAGTAAGAATTTACCTAGAAATGCTTATGCGTTTATACAACAACTCACCTTCACATGTTTAATAATTGGTAATGCATTAATTCTTTGGGTGTAGGATGAGTCGCGAAGGAAAGGCTAGATAGGCTTGCTCGACCGGGTTCCCTCGGTCGTGCTCCCCAAGGTTTGGGGCGTGACAAACTTGGTATCAGAGCCTAAGGTCTTAAAGCATCCTAGGATGTCTCGCAGCCATGTCTAGTAGAGCCCTTCTTATCGGTGTGTTGTCGACCACATCTATAAGTAGGGGGCTACTTGGACATTTAGGAATCATACTCTTCATTGTGTTCTTCATCGTGCATTAGAGCGGTATGTGAGGTTGCTTTCCTCTAACTCGTGCATTATTCTACCTTTCAGTAAATGGAACTTATTAAGAAAGCAAGATTTGGCCAAGAAGCCAATGCCCCCTCGGGAGGTGGCTGATGAATCCCGACTTGATGTTGCGGGGGAGGGCAATCGCCCTGCTATCACTTTGCCTGGTTCTTCCACTCCAGAGCAGACTACCCCAGTTCCTACACCTACGAAGGGTACCGCCATCCCTCCCGCTGACATTCCTGCTCCACCCCCAGTCCCAGCTTCTAGTCCCGGTATTTTGAATGGGGATCTTAGAGGAGCTATTCAGATGTTGACTCAGTTAGTAGCTTCCCAGGCGAAGAGGTAAAATGTTGCAACCACCTCATTTAGCTTGTAAGGGGATTTTTTTAGTTCTAGAGTAAATAGGTTCCTTCAGTTGGACCCTCCAATGTTCATAGGAGCTAACCCCGGAGCAGACCCTCAGGATTTCATTGATGAGATGCATAAGACCCTCCGAGTTATGCGTGCTACCGAGACGGAGGGAGTGGAGTTTTGCATCCTATCATCTGAAAGGGGTGGCATATTCCTGGTTCGAGATGTGGGAGGATTCCCGTGAGGAGGGGAGCCCTCTGGCGAGATGGAGTGAGTTTGCAGATGCCTTCATAGACCATTTCCTGCCTGCCGAGACTAAGGTAGCCCGTGTTGCAGAGTTTGAGACCCTTAAACAAGGTAGCAGGAGTGTGTGGGAGTATCATATAGAGTTCGTGCGCCTGTCAAAGTATGCTGTTCACATGATGCCGACTATGGAGGCTAGGGTGCGTCAATTTGTGCAGGGCCTTAGCCCTTTGGTTATTAATGAGGCTGCCACAGCCTCTCTAAATTCTAACATGAACTATGGAAGGATGGTAGCCTTTGCCCAAGCTACCTAGGCTCAAAATTTAAAGTACAGGATGGAACGAGAAGGAAATAACAAGGCTCGATCAGCAGGCCACCTTAGAGATTCATTTGGAGGTGAGGGATCAGCATTTCAGAGAGGATCATCAGGGCTATCCCAGTATTATGCCCAGTCTTTAGGAAGTGCTCCGCCATCAAGGCACGGTCCATAGCAGAGGAGTCGCTTTAGGCCCAGCCAGGACAGTAGGGGGTCCCATCATCAGAGCCGATCGGGAGGGAGATCCCAGCAGCAGTAGAGGGCCGCATGCCTTAAATATGGGAGGGTATATTCGGGAGACTACTACCTAGACATGCCAGTATGCTACGGATGTGGGTTGAGAGGCCATATTCAGAGGGACTGTCTTGCGTCCCGCCAGGGGCGGCAGGGGTACAACCCAGTCCTACAGCTGTAACATCTTCCGCACACCCTCCAGCTCAAGGCTCTCAAGCACCCACTGGGCGGGGTGCAGCTAAGGTGGTGCACAGGGTTCGGGAGGACCCACCCAGTTTTATGCTATGAGTGGTCGTTACAGTGCAGAGGCCTCCCCAGATGTTGTTACAGGTATATTGACTGTTCAATCTACGTATATGCTCTTATTGATCCCGGGTCTTCCTTGTCCTATGTTACCCCATATGTTGCTTCAATCTTCGGGATAGAACCGGAATAGCTTCATGAGCCGTTCTCCGTATCTACTCCGGTTGGCGAGTCTGTTACGGCCGCACGAGTTTATAGGGATTGTGTGGTCATAGTGCGTGGCCGAGATACTATGGCCGATCTTATTGAACTGGGGATGATCGATTTTGATGTAATAATGGGAATGGATTGGCTTCATTCATGCTTTTCCAAACTCGATTGCCAAACTAGGATCATGAGACTCGAATTTCCTAACGAGCCAGCTATTGAGTGGGAAGGGAATAATGTTATGCCAAAAGGTAGGTTTATTTCTTACCTTAAGGCCACGAAGATAATCAGGAAGGGGTGTATTTATCATTTGGTCCGAGTTGTGGACACTACAACTGAGGTGCCTACCCTTGAATCGGTGCCAATTGTGAATGAATTTCCCGATGTGTTTCCGGACGAGCTCCCTGGGATCCCTATAGACATGGAGATTGATTTTAGGATTGATGTGATGCCGGGCACCCAACCTAGATCTATTCCACCTTATAGAATGGCGCCAACAGAATTGAAGGAGCTGAAGGAACAACTGAAGGATCTTCTAGAGAAGGGTTTCATTCGACCGAGTGTGTCGCCGTGGGGCGCACCGGTTCTGTTTGTCAGAAAGAAAGATGGGTCGCTGCGAATATGCATTGACTACCGGCAACTCAATAAGGTCACAATAAAAAATAAGTACCCATTGCCAAGGATAGATGACTTGTTTGATCAATTGCGAGGTGCTTCATGTTTCTCAAAAATTAACTTGCGGTCCGGGTACCATCAACTGAAAATAAGGGAGTAGGATATTCCAATAACGTCTTTCAGGACTCGGTATGGGCACTTTGAATTTCTGGTGATGTCATTTGGGCTCACAAATGCCCCGGCAGCTTTCATGGACCTTATGAATCGAGTCTTCAAGCGTTTTCTAAAATCCTTTGTGATAGTGTTCATTGACGATATTCTTGTGTACTGCTGAAGTCGGGAGGACTATGCTGGCCATCTCAGTGCGGTTCTGCAGACTCTTCGACAACATCAGTTGTATGCAAAATTTTCAAAATGTGAATTTTGGCTTGAATCTGTTGCATTCTTGGGTCACGTCGTCTCCCGAGAAGGAATTATGGTTGATCCTCAAAAGATTTTAGCAGTGAAGAATTGGCCCAGGCCTACCACTCCAATAGAGATTCGCAGTTTCTTAGGTTTGGCTGGATACTACAATCGATTTGTGGAGGGATTTTCTACTCTTTCCACTCTATTGACTAAATTAACGCAGAAAGCAACTAAGTTCCAGTGGTCTGATGTTTGTGAAAGGAGTTTCCAAGAATTGAAATCAAGATTGACTACAGCACCGGAGTTAACCCTGCCAGAGGGATCAGAGGGATTTATGGTATATTGCGATGCTTCCGGGATCGGGCTTGGGTGCGTGCTAATGCAACACGGCAAGGTTATAGCCTACGCTTCTAGGCAACTCAAGAACCATGAAAGGAACTATCCAACCCATGACTTAGAGCTTGCAGCAGTAGTATTTGCACTAAAAATTTTGCGACATTATCTGTATGGGGTCCATGTGGATGTGTATATGGACCACAAGAGTCTTCAATATATTTTCAAGCGAAAGGAATTGAATCTGAGGCAGAGGAGATGGCTCGAGTTGCTTAAAGACTATGACATCGATATTCTCTATCACCTCGGAAAGGCTAATGTTGTGGCGGATGCCCTTAGCCGGAAATCTATGGGGAGTTTGGCTCATTTGGAGGAATATCAAAGACCCTTGGCCCGGGAGGTTCACCATTTGGCTAACTTGGGAGTTCGCCTCGTGGACTCTGACGAAGGAGGAATGATTGTGCATAATAGGGCGGAATCATCGCTGGTGACGGAGGTTAAGGAGAAGCAATTCAACGATCAATTGTTAGCACAACTGAAGGAGGGGATTCATAAACACAAGACCACAGCTTTTTCCATTGGCATGGATGATGGTACCCTACGGTGCCAAGGCCGCCTATGTGTTCCGGATATTGACGGTCTTCGGGAAAGGATCATGGCAGAAGCTCACACTTGTAGGTATTCCGTGCACCCAGGTTCTACGAAAATGTATCATGATCTCAAGGAAGTCTATTGGTGGAATAACATGAAAAGGGATGTGGCGGACTTTGTGGCTAGATGTCCGAACTGTCAGCAAGTGAAGGCTGGACATCAAAGACCCAGAGGACTGGCTCAAAGCATAGAAATTCCAATGTGGAAATGGGAGATGATCAACATGGATTTTGTGGTAGGATTGCCGCGCACTCAGCGTAAGTTTGACTCGATTTGGGTGATTGTGGACCGACTCATGAAGTCAGCGCACTTCTTGCCAGTTAATCTACCAACACAGTGGAACAGTATGCTTAGTTGTATATCAAGGAAATAGTCAGGTTGCATGGCACTCCAGTCTCAATCATTTCAGATAGAGGAGCTCAGTTCACGGCCAACTTTTAGAAGACATTGCAGCAAGTTTTGGGTACGCAGGTAAATCTTAGCATAACTTTTCACCCCCAGATTGACGGGCAAGCAGAGCGGACTATTGAGACGCTTGAGGACATGTTGCGTGCTTGTACTTTTGATTTCAAAGGTAGCTGGGATGATCGTTTGCCACTTATAGAGTTTGCGTATAACAACAACTTCCACTCTAGTGTCCAGATGGCACCATTTGAGGCATTGTATGGTAGGAGATGCAAGTCTCCCATTGGGTAGTTCGAGGTTGGAGAAGCTGAATTTATAGGGTCGGACCTTGTGCACCAAGCCATGGAGAAGGTCAAAATTATTAAGGAAAGGTTGAAAACTGCTCAGAGTCGCAAAAGGTCTTATTCGGACGTCCGTCGCAGGGATTTGGAGTTCAAAGAAGACGATTGGTTATTCTTAAAGGTTTCCCCCATGAAGGGTATCATGCGGTTTGGGAAGAAAGGAAAATTGAGCCCTAGGTATGTCGGACCGTACAGGATGATCCAGCGGATTGGTCATGTGGCATGCAAGCTTGAGTTGCCACCCGAGATGTCATTGGTAAACCAAGTCTTTCATGTGTCTATGTTGAAGAACGTAGTGGGAGATCCATCCACTATAGTGCCAGTTGAAACTATGGAGGTCAATGAAGAATTGTCCTATGAAGAAGTTCCAGTTGCCATTCTCGACAGGCAGGTCTGGAAATTGAGGAATAAGGAGATTTATTCTATAAAGGTGCTATGGAGAAACCAGCAGGTTGAGGAAGCCACTTGGGAAGCCGAGGAAGAAATGAGGATGAAGCACCCACATTTGATTGTGTAGCCATGTAATAGTTTTCATCCATTTGGTCCCTATGAACTCCGTATCCTTGATTCGATCCATGTAAAACTGTTTTGTTTCATTTTGGTTATATGATTTCCTAAGCGGCCATGGTTAGTATTGTACAGGTTATGTTGTGTCTATGGAATATGTATATCCTGTTAGGATATGTTTCTGGGGCTCTCTGACAGGTGGATAGGCCTAGATACAAAGGAAACTCTGGAGAATTTTTTTTTAAAATTCAAGGAGTTAGCCAAATTCGGAGCTATTGAAGTGTTCCATGATTGTGAGAAGCTGAGATTTCATAAGAATCTGCTAATGAGTGAACCTTGACCCTCATTCGAGGACGAATGATCCAAAGTGGGCGAGAATGTGAGGCCCATGAAAGATTTTTACTCTATACCATAAGGCTCGTAGAGCCATGTTAGGAATACGTGTTAGAAATGTGTAAATTTGGCCCCTTTGGACTGATCTATGCATTAAAAAGTCAAGAAATAATATTTTCCAGAAAAGTGCAATTATGCGGTCGAGAATGCAGTCGCATAACAGCTATGCGGACCGCATAGTCGCCGCAGAGTGAAACAATGTGTTGGTCAATTTAAGGTGAACTATGCGGCCAATTATGCGATCGCAAAATCGATATGCAAGCCGCATAGTCGTCGCATAATCCCTTTGGGATTTTGTATGGGGCAGTTCTGCGGTGCATTATGCGACCGCAGAACGGGTATGCGGACCGTATTTCTGCCGCATACCCAGACAATATGTTCAGGTTTTGGGAACATTTTTGCGGTCCATTCTGCGGACCGCATGTCAACTTTGCGATCGCAGATCTGGGTCGGGCTCCTATTTTTTAATTTTTAAAACCCGACCCCATTCCATGAAAAACATCCCCTATGCCCTTTATGCGATTTTTCCTGAAAATAGAGTGAGAGAGGAAGTCCTAGATAGAGAGAGGGTGGTCTTCACCAAGTCCCCATTTGATCTTTGCCCAAGCCCTTGAAGATTATCGAGTAAATCAGCTAGGTTTTAATCCTAAGAGGTAAGAGTTTGTGCCCTAATCTATAAATTCAAAATTTTATCTAAAAATGAGTAATCAAGGGTGACTTCATGGGTATGGGAATTAAATATCTTGCATGCAGTGAGTGTACGAAGTGGGGTAGTGGGTATAGTTG
>NW_017681093.1:0-3516 GCF_001879085.1 Nicotiana attenuata
AGAAGCTCAAGACAGCTTTGACTACAGCCCCAATCTTGATGTTGCCTACCGGTTCGGGGTCTTATACTGTCTATTGTGATGCCTCGAGAGTTGGCCTTGGAGCAGTATTGATGCAGGACGGTAGGGTGATTGCCTACGCGTCCAGACAGTTGAAGGTACATGAAAAGAATCACCCTGTCGACGATCTTGAGTTAGCTGCTATTGTTCATGCCTTGAAGATCTAGCGTCATTATTTGTACGGGGTGCCTTGTGAGATCTATACTGACTATCGGAGTTTGCAGCACTTGCTTAAGCAGAAGGACCTGAATATGCGTCAGAGGAGATGGTTAGAGCTGTTAAAGGATTATGATATTACTATTCTATATCACCCGGGCAAGGCCAATATGGTGGCGGATGCCTTGAGTCGCCTGGAGGAGAGTATAGGGAGTTTGGCATATTTACCAGCTTCAGAGAGGCCTATGGCGATGGATGTTCAGGCCTTAGCCAGCCAGTTCGTGAGATTGGATCTTTCGGAGCCCAGTCAGGTTCTAGCCTGTGTGGTTTCCCGGTCTTCCCTATTTGACCGTATCAGGGAGCGGCAGTATGATGACCCTCATTTGCTTGTCCTCAGGACAGGGTTCAGCGGGGAGATGCCAGAGATGTGGCTACCGGAGATGATGGAGTAATGAGGATGTAGGGCCGAATTTGTGTGCCGAATGTTGATGGCCTTCGAGAGTTGATCCTAGCAGAGGCCCATAGTTCGCAGTAGTTCCATCCGATCCGGGTGCCGCGAAGATGTAGTCAGGACCTGAGGCAGCACTATTGGTGGAGGCGGATGAAGAAGGATATAGTTGGTTATGTGTCTAGATGCCTCAACTGCCAGCAGGTGAAGTATGAGCACCAGCGCCCGGGTGGGTTGCTCCAGCAGATAGAGATTACGGAGTGGAAATGGGAGCGCATCACCATGGATTTTGTATCTGGACTTCCACGGACCTTGAAGAAGTTTGATTCTATTTGGGTTATTGTGGACCGGCTGACCAAATCCGCTCATTTCATTCCTGTGTGTACCACTTATTCAACAGAGCGGTTGGCGGAGATTTATATCAGGAAGATCGTCCGTTTGCATGGTATTCCAGTTTCTATCATTTCAGACAGAGGTACTCAGTTTACATCGCGGTTCTGGAGAGCCGTGCAGCAGGAGTTAGGCACACGGGTTGAGTTGAGCACAGCATTTCACCCCCAGACGGACGGACAGTCCGAGCGCACTATTCAGATTCTTGAGGACATGCTCCGTGCGTGCGTGATTGAGTTTGGAGGGTCTTGGGATCATTTCTTGCCATTGGCGGAGTTTTCTTATAACAACAGTTATCAGTCCAGCATTCAGATGGCGCCGTATGAGGCTTTATATGGCAGGAGGTGTAGGTCTCCGGTGGGTTGGTTTGAGCCGGGTGAGGCCAGGCTATTAGGTACAGAGATGGTTCAGGATGTATTGGAGAAGGTCAAGGTGATTCAGGACAGACTCCGTACAGCCCAGTCTAGACAGAAGAGTTACGCGGACAGGAAGGTTCGTGATGTTTCATATATGGTTGGTGAGCGGGTTTTGCTTCGGGTCTCGCCTATAAAGGGCGTCATGAGGTTTCGAAAGAAAGGGAAGCTGAGTCCGAGGTTTATTGGCCCTTTTGAGATCTTGAGGCGAGTTGGGGAGGTTTCTTATGAGCTTTCCTTACCTCCCAGCTTGGCCGGAGTTCATCCGGTATTTCATGTTTCGATGCTCCGGTGGTATCATGGTGATCCGTCGCACGTGTTGGATTTCAGTTCAGTCCAGATGGACAAGGATCTATCCTATGTTGAGGAGCCAGTGGCTATTTTGGACAGGCAGATCAGAAAGTTGAGGCCAAAGAACATAGCTTCAGTAAAGGTTCAGTGGCATGGTCAGCCGGCCGAGGAGGCGACTTGGGAGACCAAGCAGGATATGCGCAGTCAGTACCCTCATCTTTTCACTACTTCAGGTATATTCTCTATGCTCGTTCGAGGACGAACGAATGTTTAAGTGTAGGAGGATGTAACGACCCAGCCGGTCATTTTTGGAATTTACGCCCCGATCCCCCATTAACTACTTCCCATAAGTTCATTTCTGCTATTTTGGTTTGCCGGGACGTTCGGTGTTGGGATTCGGAGTGTTTTGGGACACTTAGTCCCTAAATGAGAGCTTAAGAGTTGGAAAATGGTCCGTAATCGGAACAGTGTGAAGACGACCTCGGAATGGAAATTCGATGGTTCCGTTAGGTCCGTTAGGTGATTTCGGGGTTGGGAGCGTGCTTGGAACGTATTTTGGAGGCTCGTAGCTCATTTAGGTTTGAAATGCCGAAGTTTGAATTTTTGAAGTTTTCGGTCCGATAGTGAGTTTTTGATCCGAGGGTCGGATTGGAATTCCGGAAGTTGCAGTAGCTCCGTCATGTCATTTGGGATGTGTGTGCAAAATTTCAGGTCATTCTGGCGAGGTTTGGTTAGGTTTTTGATCGAAAGTGTGTTTTGTTGGAATTTGAAGTTCTTAGGCTTGAATCTTTGATTTAATCGGGTTTCCGGAGTTGTTTTAGGTGTTTTAAGGATTGGTACAAGTTCGAATAAGGTATTAGGTGGTATGGTTCTTTGGGTTGAGGTCCCGGGGGCCTCGAGATGATTTCGGGTGGTTCACGGAAAATTTTGAAGTTGAATGAATTGCTGAAGGCTCTGTCATCTGGTATTTCCGCTTCTGCGGCTTGGGGAGCGCAGAAGCGGCTAGACCACCGCAGGAGCGAAATTTGAGTGCTTCTTCAGTTTCCGCAGGTGCGGAAGTTTAACCGCAGAAGCGGTTACGCACCTGCGAGAGAGTAGTTGCAGATGCGGTCCTTGGGATTTTGATTGAAACCGCAGAAGCGGTAAGGAAGCCGCATAAGCGGCAACCGCAGGTGCGGCTTAAGACCGCTGAAGCGGAGCCCTGGATTTTTAATGAAAACCGCAGAAGCGGCTCGTGGTCCGCAGAAGCGGTCCCTTGTCCGCAGAAGCGGAAACCCCTGGACAGAAATAGAGATGTCGAGGGTTTGAGTTCATAAGTTGCAAAATCAATTGAGAGCTCGGTTTAAGGCGATTTTGAGTGGGATTTGAAGTGAAGATCACTGGGTAACGTTTCTTTGGTCCCTTCTTGTTATATTTCATCATTTTATAGTTAAATACACCATTAGAATTCGAATTTAGGATCAAAAATTGGAAGAACTTCGTAGACCTAATTATTGAGTTTTTAGTGGGCAATTGACCTCCGATTTGGGAGATTTTTATATGGTTAGACTCGTGAGAGTACGAGGGTTCTGAAAATGTGAAAATTATTTGATTCCGGGGCGTTGGCCTGAAGGGCATTTTGGTCATTTCACCTAATTTTACGCTGTAGCTTTAAATTTATTAGCAAAACCAGGTGTTTGCGATGTTATTCACAATGTGTAATTGAATTGAATAGATTTGAGCCATTTGGAGTCGGATACTTGTGGTCAAGAGCGTGATTTC
>NW_017681093.1:5520-11916 GCF_001879085.1 Nicotiana attenuata
CTGATTTAAAGATTTACTTGGGCTGTCTTGTTTAGAGTGATTTGGGCAACTAGAATTAATAGAAAAATATTGGACTAGTAACTAGGCCACATTTTCTTTCTTCTTACCAAATTCTTCGGGCTTCTAATAACAACAATAATATTAATATTAAAAAAATACGCAAGTAACTAACTTATTTATTATACCTAATTATAATTACTAACGTTTAAATAAAATACTAATCGTAAGATGCCGCAACATTTATTAAATATAATCTCGTAATATTTAAAAGTTATTGCATAAAATGTCCTCGCTTAGTGAGATAAAAGAAATAAAAATACTTTTCGTGAAAAGTGACAATAAATACTATTAAGGCATGAATGATAAAGACGATAGCAATAGAAGTAGTAATAATATTAATAATATTAGTAATTAAGTAAATAATAATAATAATAATTAGGTCTAGTTTGTGCTAAAAATGGTAAAATAATTATTTCTTACATTATTAGTGATATTAGAAGCTTAAAAAAATAGTTTGGAAGAAAGGAGGGACAAATTGGATGTCAACGGCTGCCCCTCTTTGAACGGAGACGATGAAAGAGTTTTCGAGCAAAGAATATTGACTTAGTAGCCAATTTTCTCCCGACCATCAAAGTCGGAGTGGGACAAAGGGGACGTAAAAAAAATGATTGCGGCCGAACCCCGGTTTCGAGTGGCCTACATATCCCAGGTTTTACGAGAATCAGGCCATTTGTAGTTCGAGATTTATTGTACCATGGAGTAGGATTTAACGATTGTTGCAGATCCTAAAAATGCTGCCCCAGTGTCGAATCATAGAGACAGTGGGTACCGTGATTCAAAGAAGGATGTTTGAAATAAGAATTTGATTATGAATTTTGAGAGTCGGGCCGAGCGGAGTTCGAAGTAGATCCTTGACCTTTGTCGGAGAGTTTGGTATTCCTCCCCAACAAACTGCCCCAGTAACTGCTAAGATATAGTTCCACGTTGCGCTATATTTCCTGCAAAGCTTAATGCTAAAAATATTCGTTAGGAAATAAGATGCAATATGGCGTAAAAGTAATCTTATGAAAATAATATTTAGGCATCAATAAATATTATTTAGGTGTCAATTCATAAGAAAAGCTAATTTAAAACATACAAATATAATTTTATGGTGGCAAATTTTTAATGGTCGGCAATGGCACATGAAAATTAGTTTATAAAGACAAATGCATTTGGCAATGATTTATGAAAGATATCTTTTGGCAATGTTTATGCAAGCGGGACCACTTGGGTCGAAATAAATTAAATGTCCTTTTGAGGAAGGATTAACGTTAATATCTTATTTGAGGGCGGATTGACCCGATATATCCTATTAGAAGACGGATAGACCCAATATATCCTATTTGAGGGGGGATGGACCCGATATATCCTATTTGAGGGCGGATGGACCCGATATAACCTATTTGAGGGCGGATAGACCCGATATATCCTATTCGAGGGCGGATAGACCCGATATATGGTGATTGATTTGTAATTACAAAACTTGATGCAGTGCGAAGAGCTTGATACGGTGCGGAGATCTTGTTATGGTGCCCAATTTGTAGTGGTAATTCATGGTGCGATGTAAAAATCCTGGTGCAGTAACTTTATAGTAGCGAATATCCAAGGTGCCGAGAGCTTGATGCAGTGCCTTTATAGAAGCAAATACATAGGGAGCGGTGCCAATAATTTGGAATCTGCATGTTGAAGTTTATTATTGGTAAATTCCTGCACTCAAAGAAAACTATGAGTTTCAAAATATAATTTGCGATAACTCGGCTTGATCGCCATGTTGCTCTATATTTCCTGCAAGGCAAATTCGTCAGTAGAGTAAATATTGAAATACAATGTGCTGTAAAATAATCTTATGAAAATGACACCTTTGGGAGTTCACTTATACAATGCGATATAGTCGGCCAAAATGATTTGATAAAAATGTAGCTTTATTCCATTGATTCAACAATAACATGCGGTTTATAAATGTGCTTTGCAATGACTTATGATATTGATGTCTTTCAGTAATGACATTAAAAACATGACCATCTTGGTCGGAATAAATTAATGAAAAGCATGTGCATATGTGCTAAAGTGTCCTGTTATTCAGGTGAACAACCTTATGTCCATTTAATCAGGTGGACAACCTTGTGTTTAATTAAAGAAAAATGTGCCTAAATGTCCTATTAAAGGCGAACAAGCTTAAATATCACAAAGGCAAGCGTGCTTAAATATCCAATTGAGGCGGATAAGCCTAAATTTTAATGCATAAATGTCCTGTTGAAGGCAGACAAGCCTAAATATCATATTAAAGGAAAACTTTCTCAAAAATCCAATTAAAGGAGGACAAGCCTAAATATCCTATTTAATGCGGATGAGCCTAAAATATTTAATTAAAGAAAAATGTGCATAAATGTCCTATTTAAGGCGGACGAGCCTATGTCATATTAAAGGCAAACGTGCTTAAAAATTCAATTAAAGGCGGATAAGTGTCACGACCCAATTCCCACCCGGTCGTGATGGCGCCTCTCGTGAAGACAAGGCCAGCCAACAGAACAATCAACACTACTCTTGACAATTTCTTAGCATAAACAGGTTTAAACCATAGATACTGATTAATCGTAAGTGCGGAAATAAACGTAACATAACGGGGAAAAACCATCCAAAACTCAGCCCGATGATCGGGGTGTCACAAGTCACGATCTACTACAGAGTTCATGAAAATACTACAAGTCTGGAAACATAGTCTGAAGATGAATAAAATATGCAGGAGATAAGGAAGAAACGGGGCTGTGGACGTCGACAGCTACCTCGTCTCTCCTAGTCCGCCTGATCTGGAAGGAAATCAGCACTCAGGTACGAACTCAGTTGTGCCTGTCTCTGCACACATGGTGCAGGAAGTAATGTGAGTACTCCGACCCAGTGAGTAATAAAAATAAATAATGACTGAGAACATAAAATCCCATAAGGGCACAAATAATGCTATCTCAAGCAGCAACATCAGATAAACAGTAGAAACCAGTGAAATATAGGAAGAAAATCTTTTTGAAAACAGTTAAAAATCAATCATACTCAACCAGTAAGTCAGCCATTGTTACCTGACCGGTCAACCATTGTTACGTGACCAAACGCGTATTACAGTGCCATTGTTACCACTGGTCAGTCATTGTTACCTGACCAAACGCGTATAACAGTGTCATTGTTACCACTGCTCAATATTTAATCACTCTAGATGGGTACCCGCGCTCACTGTGGGTGTGCAGACTCCGGAGGGCTCCTACAGCCCAAGCGCTATCAACAAGGCCTGAAAGCCTGAACAGTATCAATACGAGGCCTGAAAGCCTCCTCACCTCACTCATCATGCCCTCACATAAGGCCCTCGGCCTCAATCAGTCTAGAAATAGTCAACAGCCCCTCGGGCAACAATAAAGCAATGATATTCAGCTCAAACAATAGTTCAAATATCAGTTTAAAACTCCAAGTTTGAGTAAATATGGTTGAGTTCAAGAAAACAGTGTAAATCACATGGACTGAGTTCAAATAATATCTCAAACAGTGAGGAAAACAGTGATGATAGTTCATAAAGAGTTCAAACAGTCGGCAATAAGCCCCAAATATGGCAATAAGCCCAAATCATAGTGAAAACAACAAGTCATTGCTAATACGCGGTAAAATATCATCCGGACTGGACCAAGTCACAGTCCCCAATAGTAAATGACCCCGCGCTCGTCATGAAATGCGTGTCTCATCTCAACATAGCACCAAGTTATGCAAGTCCGGGGTTTTCAAACCCTCAGAACATCATTTAAAATCATTACTCACCTCTAGCCGGCCAAAAGTCTAGCTCGCTATGCCTTTTATCGACCTCCTCACGCGTCGAATCTGATCAAAACCACAAGGAATACATCACAATAGGCAAATGGGTCATAACCCAATCGAAAAGACTCGAAAAAATATCAAAAATCACGAAGTTGGCAAAACCCGAGCCCCGGGCCCACTTCTCGAAAAATTACGAAATTCACATCACCGGATTCCTCGTCTCTCCACGAGTCTATACATATCAAATTCATCAAAATTGGAGTTCAAATGCCTCTTCAAGTTCCCATTTTACATTCCAAAAACCAAGCCCTAGTTCTTCCAATTTTTACGCAAGTTTCTAAGAATTAAAGGTTGATTCTTCAAATAAATAGCGTTTCTAGGTCACGAGACTTACCTCCAATCGATTCCCGTCAAAAACCTCTTCAATTCCTACTAAAAAGCTCTTGAGGTGGTTCAAAAATGGAGGAAATATCAAATGGGTCGCGGATAAAATGTCCTTAATTAACCCTTCTGTGATGCCTAGTTTCTTCTATGCGAACGCGAAGGCCCTCTCGCGTTCGCGATGAACAAAATTTCCACAAACCAATTTTACTCTATGCGAACGCGTAGCACCAGACGCGAACGCGATGCACTCCCAGGCCCTCTTACGCGAACGCGACTTCACCACAGTGAACGCGATGAATAACCAAGCTGGGCCCCCATACTCCTCCTACGCGAACGCGGGGTCCCACCCGCGAACGCGATGACCAACAGAATCAGGCCTACGCGAACGTGGCCTATGCCATGCGAACGCGAAGGCAAAATTATGCCTGCAACAGCTGCTGAAAATCTGCAACACTCCAAGTCAAATTTTCTTCCGTTTGATCACCCGAAATCACCCCGAGGCCACCGGGACCTCAACCAAAAACACCAACCTACCCCCAAAACATCATACGAACTTGTTCCAATCATCAAAACACGTCAAACAACACAAAAATCATCAATTCACCACGGATTCAAGCCTAAGTTTATCAAATTCTTCCGAAACTCACATTCGATCAAAAACCCAACCAAACGACGTCCAAATTGCCTGAAACTTTACCCGCACATCCAAAATCACCTAACGAAGCTATTGCAACTCTCGGAATTCCATTCCGACCCCCGGATCAAAATCTCACCTACCAACCGGAATTCGCCAAAATTCAACCTTCGCCAATTCAAGCCTAATTCTACACCGGACCTTCAAATTCAATTCCGATCGCACTCCTAAGTCACAAATCATCCCCCGAAGCTAACCGAATCACCGGAATTCACATCCGAGCCCTCTAACTATATAGTCAACTTCCGGTTGACTTTTTCCAAAACAAGCTTCCTTCTAAGAGGCTAAGTGCCTCATTTCCAACTAAAACCAATCCAATTCCACCCGATCACCTCAAATACCGGTACTGAAATGTAGAGAAACATAATATGGGGGAAACGGGGCGGTAACTCACGTGACGACGGGCCGGGTCGTCACAATAAGCCTAAATATTCTATTGAAGGCGGATGAGCCTAAATATTTAATTAAAAGCAAATGTGCCTAAAATGTCCTATTAAAGGCGGACGAACCTAAATATTTAATTTGTGTATAAATTTCCAATTAAAGGCGGATAAGCCTAAATATTTAATTAAAGGTAAAATGTGCCTAAACGTCCTATTAAAGGCGGACGAGCCAAAATATCCTATTTAAGGCGGATGAGCCTAAAATATTTAATTAAAGACAAATGTGCATAAATGTCCTATTTAAGGCGGATGAGACTACGTCATATTAAAGGCAAACATGCTTAAAAATCCAATTAAAGGCGGATAAGCCTAAATATCCTATTGAAGGCGGATGAGCCTAAATATTTAATTAAAGACAAATGTGCATAACTGTCCTATTAAAGGCGGACAAGCCTAAATATCATAAAGGCAAGCGTGCTTAAATATCCAATTAAAGGCGGATAAGCCTAAATTTTCAATGCATAAATGTCCCGTTAAAGGTGGACAAACCTAAATATCATATTAAAGGCAAACATGCTTAAAAATCCAATTGAAGGCGGATAAGCCTAAATATCCATTAAAGGCAAAATATGCCTAAACGTCCTATTAAAGGCGGACGGGCCTAAATGTCCTATTCAAGGTGGACAAACCTAAATGCGATGCTTGATTTAAACTTACAAGATTGGTGCAATGTGAAGAGCTTGGCATGGTTCTTTCGAAGCAACATATATTGATGGTGCAATGCAGAGATCTTGGTGCAATAATTTTGCAACAGCAAATGGTGCGGTGCAGAGTGCTTGATGCAATGCCTTTGTGGTAGTGAATATTCCTGGTGCAATGCTAACAGTTGTTGGATCTTCATACTGAAATTTTGCTATTAATAAACTCATGCACTCAAAGAAAAATTATAAGTTTCAAAGCTTGATTTGTGCTGGCTTGGCTTCATCCTTTGCTTTGCATGAATCTTGTGGCTGAGCTTTGCGGTAGCGTGTAATATTGTTCAAGAAATAGCAAAAATATGCCCTGCATTACTCAAAGAAAATTCGTTAGTATAAAAGAAAG
>NW_017681094.1:0-2814 GCF_001879085.1 Nicotiana attenuata
ATATGTATCATCAATATCCTTGGTTGACTCTAGTATCTCTTCTACAACATCGACATCCTCAAAATCTAGTATGATTGATTGTTGGTGTTCTACTCTAGCCTCCTCCTCTAGCTCATCAATTTCTGTATCTAATTCACGCTCTTCTTGGATACTATTCACAATATTGGCTTGTTGAGCATTAAAAACTTCAACCAGTTGACTCATGTGAACTTTCAAGTTGTGAATAGTTTCCTCCTGCCTTTCTATCCGCAGTAGTAATTTACTCTGTTGTTCCAAAATGCACTTTAACATATCTTCGAGCTTCTTTAGGTCAGCTTCCCTAGGTTCTTTGTTCCTATTAACTTCACCAGAAAAAGAAGAACCATCAAAGTAAGGGGTTGGGGGAAGGTAAGAAATATAAGCACAACCGTGAAAGTGACCATCTTGACCACCACACATATCACACACATTCCACACATAAGATTGAGTTGGTGCACAAAACTCGCTCTCAGGAATATTTTGATAATTTTGCCCTGGGTGGTTTCCTTCACAATATGCATAAGGAGGATCAAAAGTAGAATTACCAACAACAAAATTCTCATAATTCCATGATGTCATGTTTCTCAAATAAACAAATAAAACTAAAATAAAAAAAATAAAAAAAATCAAATAATAAAATAAAAGTTCAAACTTGAAACCTAGCAATATGTACACCTACAACTACACCGTTAGTTCCCCGGCAACGGCGCCAAAATTTGATCACGCCCAACTATGCCTTATAAAAAGGACTAAGCGTCGCTGCAAATATAATCCGGTTTACAAGTCCGGAGTCGAATCCCACAGAGAACTAAGGTTTAGCTACAGCTGTTCACTATCACCAAGAAGACAAGGTTGAACAATTCCTAACTTATAGATATTAAGATTCTTCTGTTTAACTAATTAACTAACAAATTAAAATAGTAAATTAACAACTAACGATACTGAGGGTTAGAGAAAAGATTAAGGAGGTCTAGAGTTATGATTTCCCCAATTGTCGGAATCCTTCCCGCTATGTCTTCTATAATTTCGCCTAAGTATTCTCTACCGATCATGAGCACTCTTATTACCGTAAATCTCTCCCGAGTAATTACGACAATTTACTAGACGCACTCTCCCGAGCTACACTAGCTGGCTTTTAATACAGCTCACTTCAGATCGCACCCAAGGCTTCGTTATCCCTAATCCCACCTTTAAACCCTCGGTTATTGATCCCTCATATACTCTGGGAGTGGTGTTGTTCAACAATTACCTAAATATGCACTCTCTCCCGAATTATGCATACTAAATAGGCACAGCTAATTGAGAGCTCTTCAATCAACCAGAATATAAACGTAGTTGAACAAATAGAGAAAAGCTATGGCTCAATTATATACAAACATAACAAGAATTTATCCTACAAAAGGTTCTATCAAAACTCTAGATAACAAATTAGCTATTCATAATAGTATGTAAAACTACAATACTAAAAGTCATAACCAACAATGAAAAATAGGAAGAGGAAGGAAAAACTCGTAGAAGAATTCTCCGCCTTGCTCCCAATGTGTTCTTGCCTCCTTAGGTCGAATCTATGTCTCAAAATATGTCCCCTCTTCTTCAAAATAGGTTTAGGACCCCTTTTATACAAGTTGGAATAGTGTAGGGCCGAAATAAACTTGTCCCGGGCGAAATAGGACTTCTTTTTTACGCCTTGAGGGGCACGGCCGCGGTCAAAACGCGGTAGGACCGCGGCCAGACAAGCTCTCTGATTTCTGCCGCGGTCAGTTCCGCGGTCGCGGTTTCGACCGCGTTTTTCACCCTGTTCCATTTGGAATTTGGAAAAACGTAAAACATGAAAGTTATATCCCTTTGAATTATCTTTCCAACCATATATTGTGGAGCCCAAATGGAGTTCTGAGCAAAAAGTTATGTCTATTTTACTAGACAGTGCGCAATATGCCTCCTCAAGTCTTCGTTCGTACTTAATTAGCAAATTTGACCCCCGAACACGATCCCGGCTTAATTCCTTGAGCCTTTACTCAGACTTCAAAGCTTCAAACACTTAAATTCATTCCATAACATCTATATAGCTCGGAATCACACCTACAAGGCATAAAACACACAATTAGTACAAAACACTAGCGATTAAAGCGCAAACTCAATTAAAGTGCAGTAAATTCGAGTGTAATAAGCGACTAAAATATGCAATTATAGCCTATCATCAACACCCCACACTTAAACCATTTCTCGTCCTCGAGCAATCAAACTACACTTTTTTTTATAGACACGACATTTTTAAACAATTCTCCTAACTCATCACACCAAGAGTATTTAAAATAGACTAAGCACAAAAGCGTAACATCTTCACCTCAAGATTTGACTCACAAGTACCACACGTTATTCACAACTCACCCACTTACTCTAATATAGAGGTCACTGACATTACCTTTCCTTCATGAATCAAGTGCCCTCACACAATAAGAGAGTAGTTCCACACAATAAAATTTAAGAACACTTAGGAACTCAAGATAGAAAGAATTCACTCACTCTCAGAAATAACATTCATATGCCACAAAAGATGCACCATAAGCTTGCCCGTAGTGTACTACTTCACTAATCGAGCTCATTCAATCTTGGATCAATTAGGACTTTATTTGGTTGTAATGTAGGCTACGGGACGGGTAGGATACATTTAGATATAAGAGTGACTACACCTCCCTAAGCACTTTAATACATACATTTTAACATTTAAACCCCATACTTATGTCAAACCAAAACTCCACCTTCACATCAATTTATATTACCCCATACTTCTTTAAG
>NW_017681094.1:4703-8947 GCF_001879085.1 Nicotiana attenuata
AACTACACCGTTAGTTCCCCGGCAACGGCGCCAAAATTTGATCACGCCCAACTGTGCCTTAATAAAAGGACAATGCGGTCGTTGCAAATATAATCCGGTTTACAAGTCCGGAGTCGAATCCCACAGAGAACTAAGGTTTAGCTACAGCTGTTCACTATCACCAAGAAGACAAGCTTGAACAATTCCTAACTTATAGATATTAAAATTCTTCTGTTTAACTAATTAACTAACAAATCAAAATAGTAAATTAACAACTAACGATACTGAGGGTTAGAGAAAAGATTAAGGAGGTCTAGAGTTATGATTTCCCCAATTGTCGGAATCTTTCCCGCTATGTCTTCTATAATTTCGCCTAAGTATTCTGTACCGATCATGAGCACTCTTATTACCGTAAATCTCTCCCGAGTAATCACGACAATTTACTAGACGCACTCTCTCGAGCTACGCTAGCTGGCTTTTAATACAACTCACTTCAGATCGCACCCAAGGCTTCGTTATCCCTAATCCCACCTTTAAACCCTCGGTTATTGATCCCTCATATACTCTGGGAGTGGTGTTGTTCAACAATTACCTAAATATTCACTCTCTCCCGAGTTATGCATACTAAATAGGCACAGCTAATTGAGAGCTCTTCAATCAACCAGAATATAAATGTAGTTGAACAAATAGAGAAAAGCTATGGCTCAATTATATAAAAACATAACAAGAATTTATCCTACAAAAGGTTCTATCAAAACTCTAGATAACAAATTAGCTATTCATAATAGTATGTAAAACTACAATACTAAAAGTAATAACCAACAATGAAAAATAGGAAGAAGAAGGAAAAAACTCGTAGAAGAATTCTCCGCCTTGCTCCCAATGTGTTCTTGCCTCCTTAGGTCGAATCTATGTCCAAAATATGTCCCCCTTCCCTTTCTTGGCCGGCTTCCTTGGTTTAATATAGGGTTTTGGGCTTAAAATCCCGTGGTCGAATCTATGTCCAAAATATGTCCCCCTTCCCTTTCTTGGCCGGCTTCCTTGGTTTAATATAGGGTTTAGGGCTTAAAATCCCGTGTTTTGCACATAAGTCCCTGAAATTTCTGCCTCCTGCCGCGGTTTTGCCGCGGTCGCGGTGGAACCGCGGCCAAACATGCCCTCTGATTCTTCAGTTGTCCGCGACCATCTTTTACCGCGGTTCTGCCGCGGTCGCGGTGGAACCGCAGTTTTTCACCCTGTTCCGTTTGAAATTTGGAAAAACGTAAAACATGAAAATGGTAGCCCTATGAGTTAGATTTCCAACCATATATTGTGGATCCCAAATGGAGTTCTGAGCAAAAAGTTATTTCTATTTTACTAGACAGTGCGCAATATGCCTCCTCAAGTATTCGTTCGTACTTACTTATCAAATTTGACCCCCGAACACGATCCCGGCTTAATTTTTTGAGCTTTTACTCAGACTTCAAAGCTTCAAATCACTGAAATTCATTCCATAACATCTATATAGCTCGGAATCACACCTATAAGGCATAAAACACACAATTAGTTCAAAACACTAGCGATTAAAGCGCAAACTCAATTAAAGTGCAGCAAATTCGAGTGTAATAAGCGACTAAAATATCCCTGGTAACGGCGCCAAAATTTTATCACGCCCAACTATGCCTTATAAAAAGGACAATGCGGTCGTTGTAAATATAATCCGATTTACAAGTCCGGAGTCGAATCCCATAGAGAACAAGGTTTAGCTACAGCTGTTCACTATCACCAAGAAGACAAGCTTGAACAATTCCTAACTTATAGATATTAAGATTCTTCTGTTTAACTAATTAACTAACAAATTAAAATAGTAAATTAACAACTAACGATACTGAGGGTTAGAGAAAAGATTAAGGAGGTCTAGAGTTATGATTTCCCCAATTGTCGGAATCCTTCCCGCTATGTCTTCTATAATTTCGCCTAAGTATTCTCCACCGATCATGAGCACTCTTATTACCGTAAATCTCTCCCGAGTAATTATGACAATTTACTAGACGCACTCTCTCGAGCTACGCTAGCTGGCTTTTAATACAGCTCACTTCAGATCGCACCCAAGGCTTCGTTATCCCTAATCCCACCTTTAAACCCTCGGTTATTGATCCCTCATATACTCTGGGAGTGGTGTTGTTCAATAATTACCTAAATATGCACTCTCTCCCGAGTTATGCATACTAAATAGGCACAGCTAATTGAGAGCTCTTCAATCAACCAGAATATAAATGTAGTTGAACAAATAGAGAAAAGCTATGCCTCAATTATATAAAAACATAACAAGAATTTATCCTACAAAAGGTTCTATCAAAACTCTAGATAACAAATTAGCTATTCATAATAGTATGTAAAACTACAATACTAAAAGTCATAACCAACAATGAAAAATAGGAAGAGGAAGGAAAAAACTCGTAGAAGAATTCTCCGCCTTGCTCCCAATGTGTTCTTGCCTCCTTAGGTCGAATCTATGTCCAAAATATGTCCCCCTTCCCTTTCTTGGCCGGCTTCCTTGGTTTAATATAGGGTTTAGGGCTTAAAATCCCGTGTTTTGCACATAAGTCCCTAAAATTTCCGCCTCCTGCCGCGGTTTTGCCGCGGTCGCGGTGGAACCGCGGCCAAACATGCCCTCTGATTCTTCAGTTGTCCGCGACCATCTTTTACCGCGGTTCTGCCGCGGTTGCGGTGGAACCGCGATTTTTCACCCTGTTCCGTTTGTAATTTGGAAAAACGTAAAACATTAAGTTGTAGCCCTTTGAGTTAGCTTTCCAACCATATATTGTGGATCCCAAATGGAGTTCTGAGTAAAAAGTTATGTCTATTTTACTAGACAGTGCGCAATATGCCTCCTCAAGTCTTCGTTCGTACTTAATTATCAAATTTGACCCCCGAACACGATCCCGGCTTAATTCCTTGAGCTTTTACTCAGACTTCAAAGCTTCAAATCACTTAAATTCATTCCATAACATCTATACAGCTCGGAATCACACCTACAAGGCATAAAACACACAATTAGTGCAAAACACTAGCGATTAAAGCGCAAACTCAATAAAAGTGCAGTAAATTCGAGTGTAATAAGCGACTAAAATATGCAATTATAGCCTATCATCATGGCACGTGAGTTTTCCGTGCGGATCCAGATCTTGATACTGTAGCACGTGAGTTGTCCGTGCGGATCCTGATATTATATTATAGCACGTGAGTTGTCCGTGCATCACGTGAGTTGTCCGTGCAAATTATAGCGCTTGGGATGAAGGAGCCCCTCCGGAGTCTGTACACACCCCCAGTGAGCGCAGGTACTTACTGAGTGCGAGTGCCGAGTGCGAGTGCCGAGTGACTTGGGAGGATTGAGTGACTGTGAGGCATGGGTGACTGTGAGGATTGAGTGACTGGGAGGAATGAGTGCATGTGAGGATTGAGTGACTGGGAGGACTGTGTGACTGAGAGGATTGAGTGAAATGATACTCTGGGAGTATGCATATGGTTCACTATGTTGCATTGCATTGGCATGCATATTGACATGTAACAGAGATGTACTTTCCTCATGACATTTGGAAAAAAAATTCCTATTGTGGAAGAAATTTTTGTGGGACAAATCACAGTTTTCAGACTTACTCATATTTTGGTGATTTTAGCGAAAAGAATTGAGTTTAACTATTATACTTGAAAAGAAAATACTTATTTTTCCGGAACTGTGAACGAGCTGAGCATTTTATTATTGAGTTATTCTTTGTGATGCTTTAATTATATTGTTATGAGATGTTACTGGATATTGGTGTGGACTCTGACCTTGGTACAAGCTCGTCACTACTTTCAACCTAAGGTTAGGTTTGTTACTTATTGAGTACATGGCGTCGGTGTACTCATATTACACCTCTGCACCTTGCGTGCAGATTTTGGATGCTGATGTTGCTGTGCATGGCGGGAGCTAGCATTGAAGATGTACCTGCGATACAGTCACAACAGCCTATTGTTCTTGGTAGCTTTAGAATTATTAATCTGTTCATGTATATTTCAAACAGATGTTATTTTTTTGTTTCACACCAGCTTTGCAAATTCTAATCTTAGAAGCTCATGATTTATACTACCAGTCCTTGGGGAGTGTATTAGAGTCAGTTAAATATTAATTGAATCGATTGTAAATGCCTAATTTTTGCCTTGTGTATATATATATATATATATATATATGTGTGTGGTGGGGGGGGTTGGTTTTCGTTTATTTTTGTTATGTATAAGTTTCA
>NW_017681094.1:11050-11915 GCF_001879085.1 Nicotiana attenuata
TTTTTTTATATACCAATTAAGTAACTCACTTTCTTCCAATTAATTATATCGAACGCTAGGCAATTAGTAGGTGCGCTCTAATTCCACGGTTTCGCTTGCGTAACGTAATGTTCAACATTCAATAATTTAATTCAACAAGGTCATACAATATTCGTTAGTTTTCCAGTTGATTTTTTAGTTTAATAAACTCTTTGCCAAACTCGCGGATTCGCTTGCGTAGCGCGATAATTGACCTTTTAATAAATTTCAAAAAAAAATTTAATAATTAAACTCTTAGAATGTATTAATTTTCCTAGAAGTAAATAACTTGCTAACAATTGTTTGTCATGACTGCGGATTCGCTTGCGTAGCGCCGTTATGATTAAATAATAAATTTCGTCGATCACGCATTCGCTTGAGTAGCGCGACGGTTGACTTGTAAATTTTAAAGAGCTAATTTTCTCAAATGTAGTATTTTTTTTTTAAAAGTATTACAAATAATTGATTGTCATGATTTCGGATTCGCTTGCGAGGCACAATTATGACAAATTAATTAATTATTTTTTATTCGATCACGCATTCGCTCGCGTAGCGTGGTTATGACATTTTTTATATTATTCAAAAACATTCTTTGATTTCTCTAATAATCAAGAGATAAAAGCGGATAGGTACAACATGAAAATAATATAAATCACAGTTTGTCCAAAATTAATTCAAGCCAAGTTTAAGTCAATAAAGCGACCGTGCTAGAACCACGGGACTCGGGGAATGCCTTATACCTTCTCCCCGGTCAACAGAATTCCTTATCCGAACTTTGTTTTCGCGGACCGATAAAAATAGAGTCAAACCTTCCTTTGACGAGGATTCAAATAATGGTGACTTGGAA
>NW_017681095.1:0-11912 GCF_001879085.1 Nicotiana attenuata
TTTTCATGAACGTTAAGGTTGGAGGAGTGCATAGTACTTTATTAGCTTAGTTTTACTACAAATGGTGGAGCAGGATATGATCCTTGAGATTTGTTCCATACGAAATTAGTGCCTGTTTGAATTTTCTTTTTTTTTAGGAGAGTGTATTTGAAGTTTTGAATCTAGAGATTAATTTTCAGAATATTGGAATGACAATGTGATTATCATTTTTCAGTTTAGCTTTGTTTTTCTACAAATGGTGGAGCAGGATATGATCCTTGAGATTTGTTCCATGCGAAATTAGTGCCTGTTGAATTTTCTTTTTTTAGGAGAGTGTATTTGAAGTTTTGAATCTAGAGATTAATTTTCAGAATATTGGAATGACAATGTGATTATCATTTTTCAGTAATTTGGATTCCTACTAAATAAACAAGTTCTTTTACTTTATTCTGATTTCGTTAGCTAGCTGTTAAGAAGGAAATGTTATTGCCGTAAGTTTTGTTACTTTGTATAATCTCAAATTAGTTTTAGGAGAACAATTCATGAACATTCATAGGTTGCTTTAATTGAGTACAAGTCTTCGAAATAATTTGAGGCGTGTCATGCCAAACAAAATTTATAATCCATGGCCCTCATAAGATTAGATTCAAGAACTAACACTTATAGAAAAGGATTTGAGGCGTGCCATGCCAATTAAAATTCCAAAACTCATGGCCCTCATTTACTTAATTTTAATCCTTTAGAAATCGAGGCGTGCCATTTAGTGAATTTTCATGGCCCTCGCAAAGTTGCAAACGCGTAGTTGCTTTAGGCGCGTTATTTTAATAATTTACCTTCCTAAACTCGGGTGCACATTTATGTGACCCAAATCTAAATCCCAACGAATTCGAAATGTGTAAAAAACCGCGGGTGCATTTATGTGACGTGGTTCGAGACGCGTTTTCACGATGTTGCAATTCTCTTTAAAAAAATATAATAATAAAAGTGGTTTGAAGTTAAAAAGTACATAAGTTAAAACATGTATTAAAATTAGATTTTTAGCCAATTATAATAATTTAAGCGACCGTGCTAGAACCACGGGATCCGGGGGTGCCTAACACCTTCCCTCGGGTCAACAGAATTCCTTATTCAGAATTGCTGGTTCGCAGACTCCAACTGGGAAGTCGAAATTTTCCTCGATTTGGGATTCAAGTTAAACCGGTGACTTGGGACACCAAAAGCCAATCCTATCCCAAGTGGCGACTCTAAAAACCAAATAAATAATCCCATTTCGAATAATGTCACTTTAAATGGAAAAACTCCCTTATGCCTTATCCTTCGGGGTGGGTGTGTAAAAAGGAGGTGTGACAGCTCTGGCGACTCTGTTGGGGATACGAACCCAGAATTTCGATTCAGGGTTCAAGAATTCGAGCTTAGTATAATTGTTATATTTGGCTTTATCTGATTTTTCTACATGTTCCATGCTATATGTGCTAAATGTTTTACCGCTTTGATATTTGTTGAAATTGTATATATAAACTGTCGCGAATCCCTTCCTCTCTCTGAGTCTTCTACATCATGGAGAAGGGTGCACTTCGTGTAGCTTCTCTTCTGTTTAGAGTCTTTTCCCAATTTAGAACGAGGTTTGGATAAGTTGCTAAGCCGGTAGAGCTTCTGTATCCCCGGTACGCTGTCTCCCCGTCAGCTCGAGTTGTCCGCTCGGGTAAGCCAGGTCTAGACCAATAAACCTAGGGTTTAAACCTAGAAGAACAAAACCTCATGCCGGATCCCTAGTAGGACGTTTGTTTGCATCATGTGCATTTGACTTAGGGGACTCAACACAGGGGTTGGGTCCGTCTAGGACAGGTGACCTGAAATGAAAAGAGACCATCCTGATGCATCTTACGTGCTACTTGTGCATTTATTTGCTCGGCTTTGCATGTTGACCGGCCTGTATACAATGAGAGGAAATTGAGAAAAATAAGCAGTGTTAGGACTAAGTAAGGGTGACCATTTGTTTTGAAAAAACCCCAATGCCCAAATAGTACCGAAATGCTGCCGGATTTTTGAAAAGTGAAAAGAAAAAGAGAAAAATATTTGAAAAATAGGAAGAAAATTGTTGTTCAAAATAGTTTTGATTTAGGAAAATCTGCCCGAACTACGCTGGTTTGATTCTCACCGGACGTGAGATACGTAGGCAACCCTCATCGGGTCCAACCACCCTTTTGCAAAAAATAGCCAAAAAATGTCAAACTTTTAATTTTTGTCATAAATAAGTCGGGTGATGCCATTCTTTTCTAAAATAAGCCGAACGTCCCTAAAAGGACGCCGGAAGGCCGTTTTTGCAAGAACAGCCACCCTGAGTCATTTTGAAATAGTTTGCGGGCACAGCCTTAAAATCTTCCTCCCAGAAGTGCTGAAAGGCCATATTTGCAAATCCAAGTCCTTTTTTTCTAAATAAAGAATTTTTGCACAAATAGCCAGTTTTCAAAATAAATCATTAAATTCCCCTAAATAAATGTGCAGGATGAATTCAAGTAACATCTAAACCTTCTCAGTCCTGAGCGAGATCCCCTTGAAACTCCATATGTGGTGGCATGATTTGGGAAAAGGAAGCAGAGATACTGTGGTCAAAAGTTTGGGCGGCCTCGTAGATTTATTGAACATCAAACCGAGGAAGGATATCATTGAGGCACTAATACTCTTTTGGGACCCGACCCGTAATATATTCCGATTTTCAGATTTTGAACTCACACCTACATTAGAAGAGATTGCGGGATACGCGGGTCTTAACGGGAACCTCCGAGGTAGATACCCATTGGCCCCACGACCGGTAACCCTTCATAGGTTCTTGGATTTGTTGAACATCAGCCGGGATATTCAAGACCCACACCTGGCGGAAGGGTGTTGTACATTGCATTTCTTATATCACCGGTATGGTAACCCCAAAGGTTTCGAGGAACCCAACATAGGATTGACACATGCCGGAAATAAAGACAAATGGGAAGCCCGACGGGGATTAGTCTTCATGGTAGCCTTTTTGGGAGTGGTGATTTGAACGAGAAAAGATGGTCACATAGACCTCGGCCTTGCAGGGATGCTAGATGTTGCCATGAAAAAACCTACTAGCACAGTGGTTCCCCTGATTGTAGCAGAAATGTACCGAGCTTTGACCAAATGTCGGGAAGGTGTGAAATTCTTTCAAGGTTGAAATTCGCTCTTACAGTTGTGGATACAGGAACACCTCTGTCACCGCACAGGCTATATGAACTACGGTTTAACCGGGTTGAGTTGTATTGCAGAATTCGAGACCCGGGCGACAGGTATTGAGTTCCCTAAGGGTACTGAGGCCTGGTCGTCATGCTTAAGATCCCTGACCGCAGATAAAGTTGAATGGGCTTATGGATGGCTTCCTGCTACTGAAGCTGTATACACATCAGCAGAGGTCTCTTATATTCTTTTGATGGGTATTCGAAGCATACATCCTTATGCTCCTTACCGAGTCTTGCGACAATTTGGAAGATTCCAGACAGTGCACAATGATGAAAACCTAAGTGGGCAAGTCATCGAGTTAGGCCCGAAGGCTCTATTCCCTGAAGGCAGAATTCGAAAGATATGGAATGAGTGCAGGTACCTTGAGCCTAAGACTATAGTACAGGACCGAGCCAGAGGCGAGGTAGATCCCAAATACTTGGTCTGGTTTGGTAAAAGATTTCAAATTCCTAAGAGACCCGCCAAAAGGCCACATGTACAATAATTCACTAACGAGGCCCAGGTGCAATGGGATTGGTTAGCCAAAGAAAAGGAGTACAGGGCCCGAATAGGAGCATTGGAAAAACAGGTTCAGGAGCTCCGGTTTGAAAACAGCTTGCAAGCTGCAGCCGATGAAGGTGATAAAAAGAAATTGGCCCAGGAGAATGAAGCTCTCAAGGTGCAAATTCAACAAATGAAAATAGATGCCAGGAATCAAGAAAGAAGTCTATCCGACGAGAGATTGATAAAAGGGTTAAAGAAGCAAGTCTTGGACTGCTAGGAAGAATTGGAGAAATCCGAGGGGAACATGGCAAAACTTCGAGCATAATGGGCAAAGAAGACTGAGGAAAGAGCCCAGTTTGTACAACAAATGAAGAGAAACTACGAGGGAACCATTGCTAACATGAAAAGAAAAATGAATACTCTTGAAGAAAAGGCAGCTCGGCGGGACAAAGTATTTCAGGCCGAGAGGGAACAATGCTATGGGTTAATCGCTGAGATGGAAAAGGAAATAAAATTGTTACAAGACCTTCACTTCCAGGATGTTCAGGTGCTAGAGGCTCGTACCCAACAGATAAGTCGACTACTCCAAGAAAAGGGCCAAATCAGGGAAAGAATCAGAAGCATTGCCAACTATATTGTCATGAAGTGTCAGGCCGGTGAGCGGATGGGTCGTACCACGTTCTTTGCCTCAGTGATGATATTTGTTCTCCAGGTCATGAATGGTTTAGATCAGTTGCAAAAGGGTCTTGCACGCAGGCCCGCGGCGATGCCGAATAATGCCCCGCGGGCCCCAGGATTTGAAGCTTCGATGTATTCTTAGTTAATCGAGTCTGTATTTTTGCTTTTGAGTCTGGTTTTTGTAATTTCCTTTTTTCAAGAAAAGAAAAACAAATAGTCTAGTAGCTTTGTAATCGCAGTTGTTATTAATAAAAATTGAAAATCCCAAAATTTGTTTTTTGCATTTATTTGCAAGAACTACGCTTGGTCTGATTGATGCGGGGCCATGATACGTAGGCAATCTACATAAGATTCGACCGTAACCCTAAGAGAAAAGGAAAAAGGGAGGAAAGAAAATAAAAGAAAAAACAAGAGAGAAAAATACAGGGAAAGAAAATAAAAGAAAACAAGAATGGAAAAGAAACACAAAAAGAGAAAAACCATGAGAAAAATCAAAATGAGAGAAAACAAGAAATGAAAAATAGAGGGAAAAGAAAATAGAAATACAAAGGAAAGAAATTGAAAAAGAAAAGCCGGGATGACGCATGCAACCGTTGCAAACATGTAGATACCCAGTTAACTGTATAGGTGCATCACACGCCAATGTGCGATTACCTATCTGTTACTTGTGTCAAACTAACCGTGTGTTGCTGTCAATTCCAGCCTAGCTTTTAGAAACGGTGGTTGGTTGTGGTAAGCTGGCATCGTATCAATACTTTACCAGATCAAAAGGAAGTACTGAAATGTCGTCTGAAATGACTTTGCCACCAGTTCTCATTACCGAAGACAGCCCCATCTCAGGGATCCCGGCCTCCGAGTCTGCCACAGCTGAAGAAAATCGGATATTACGTCTCCGAATAATGGAGATGTGGGACGCATCGACTAATGGCAGGGAGCCTCCAAGTGTTATCCCTGGATTTCCTGAATTGTTCCCGAGAACTGGGGGTACTTCTAACGTCCCTATCAGTCACCCGAATACCCCGTCTGCTCACTTCATAGGAACACCTTCTGAGGTACGCCCCCAGGTGTTCACATCAGGAGCAGCTCCCAATATTTTTACCGCTCCACCATGTTCTGCCACCACACAGCCTTCACTCCCAAGGCCTGCTATTGATTCCTCGGTCTTCACTTTCCAAAATCCCATCTTTCAAGCAGATCCTCCTCAATATCCCACATACACTTACCCTCAGCCAGCGCCATTTGAGCTTACACCAGGGCAAGATAAAACGCCTAAAGCTCCTGAACAGGATGAAATGGCAAAAATAATGAGGAGCCTTGAGCAGAGTCTGAAGAATATGCAAGGCTTGAGTGGGCAAAAAAGTGTTTCGTATACAGATTTGTGCATGTTTCCTCATGTGCCTTGCCCTCGGGGTTTAAAACACCAAAGTTCGAAAAGTATGACGGGCATGGCGATCCTATTGCCCACTTGAAAAAGTATTGTAATCAGTTGCGCGGGGCCGGCGGAAAAGAAGAGCTGTTAATGGCGTATTTCGGGGAAAGCTTAGTAGGCATTGCCTCAGAATGGTATATGGACCAAGATGTCTCACGATGACACATTTGGGACGATCTTGCTAGAGATTTTGTAAGGCAGTTTCAATATAACATTGACATCGCACCAGATCGGAATTCTCTGGCAAATTTGAAAAAGAAACCCTTGGAAAGCTTCAGAGAATATGCTATTAGATGGCGCGAGCAGGCATCAAGGGTGAAACCTCCCATGGATGAGGTAGAAATGGTCACTGTCTTCCTTCAGGCCCAGGAAGCAGATTACTTCCAAAACATGATGTCGGCCATGGGCAAGCCTTTTGCGGAGGCCATCAAAATTGGTGAAATGGTAGAGAACGGTTTAAAAACGGGCAGGATTTTGAGTTAATCGGCCATCAGAGCAACCTCCCAAGCCATCCAAGGAGGGTCTGGAGGAATGGCCAAGGGTAAAAAGACAGAGGAAACGGTTATGGCAGCATCAGGGGCAAGAAGATACCGGGCTCTTAGACCTGTGTTTTCCGAAAGAACCCCTCAACACTACTATCCTCATCCTGATATGGTTTATGCTCCCCCACCTTACGCGGTCATGAACGCTCAACCTTTTGCCAGACCGCAGCCACAGGCCAACAGAAATCAGCCTCCATTCCAAAGAAACCAGCCTCTTCACCAGAACCACTATAATCCCCGACCTCCACAAAATAACTTCCGTCCTCGGGAACCGCCCAGAAGGCCAAACTTTACACCCATTGGTGAACCCTACTCCAGTCTGTTCCCGAAGCTTGTTCAGATGAATTTGCTGCAACCCATACCCAAAAACAGGCAAAGCCCGGAATCACTATCCTATGAACAGGGAGTCCGATGTGCTTATCACTCAAGAGCTGAGGGGCATAGTACTGATAACTGTTGGACGTTGAAGAAAGCCGTGGAAGATTTGATAGAACAGGGGAAGATAGTATTGAGGGACGAAGAAGCCCCGAATGTGACCAACAATCCGTTGCCAGCTCACAACAACGGGCCGGTAATCGGGATGATTTGTGAAGACAGGGAGTTTGACCCAGCCCTGAAAGCTATAATTGTTATCGCCGATGTAGAAAGGAAGCCCAAGGCAGCCCCGAAGCAGGAAAAAGGGGAGAAGAAGAATAAAATTGTCAAGACTGAGCCTGAGAAGAAACCTGAAACAAAAGCAGAGACGGCGCCTCCCAAAAATGGAATTCTCTACGTTCCGCGAGGTCGCCAAGAAAAACTACTGGTTGTGAGTGCTCCAAAGAAGTTCGAAGTAAAAAAGGGAATGCAAATGTATGTACCAAAAGGAGCTTATGTGGTACGGGGGACAATTAAACCGCCCCGGCTGAATGAGCCAGTGGTTATTGGATGCGTACCACAGAAGCCAATGACAGATCCTTCTGCGGTGCCACGGAACTATCAGCAAACAGTGGTTACATACAAGGGCAAAGAAATCTCGGGAGAACTTCCAGGAAAGACCTCTGTGGAGAAATATTCAAATTTACAGGAGGTAAACAATGCCACACGAAAGCGCTTTCCGTCCAAGGAGCCAGTGAGTGCTGAGGAAGCAGAAGTGTTCTTTCAAAAAAATGAAAATGGCCGATTATGAGGTGGTACATTTGTATGAAACTTTTGTCAAGCCTAAGTACGGTAAATAGGAAGATGATGAGGTTTTCATGGCTGAAGAAAGTGAGGAAATACGTGGGGCAATGAGGAAAATTCTCTACGAAACCCACATGGTCCAGCCGGGAGAGGGCACTAGCACCGCTGAGGTGCTGTATATGGGACCAAGCGCCAGACTGCAGAACTGGAAGGCTACGCCATTCCCGATCAGGCGGGAGTCCTGGTAGACCCGTCCTGCTATTTTTTCTGCATCCAGAGTTATTCCAGGGTGTAACTTGGATGTTTTCTGTAGTTTCTTGTCTTTATGTTCCCGAATGTGAACCCTGTTATCTTCAAAATTCCAAGAAATGAAATCAATATTTCATCGTTCATTTTTCTTTATCCTTTCTGATTTTGCTATTTTTCTCCTTCATTTCTTCTCTTTAGCTCTAATACTGCAGCTTTAAATAACATGACATGCTTGCGGACTTCATGCCTAGATCCCAAAACGTTGTCAGATCTTCGATATAATAAGTCAAGAGCCGAAATGCAAAGAAGGTAACTTTGAGGAAATAAAACAAAGAATTGGAACAACTGAAGGAACATTGGTTCGCAGGTTGGAAAGTCCCATACATTACAACAAAAGAGTGTGCTGTACTCAGGGCACATCCGGGCAGTTGTACCAACAAAGAATGGCCCGCGCTTACAACAAGAAGGTGCGTCCCAGGAGTTTTGAAGTGGGACAACTCGTGTTAAGACGCATTCTCCCTCATCGCCAGGAAGCAAAAGGAAAATTTGCTCCTAATGGGAAGGGTTCATACATCATCCGGAAAGATTGCCGAGAGGAGCATTGTATTTGGGTGATATCGAAGGAAATGATCCCAAAACAGCTGTGAATGCTGATACGGTAAAAGGTACTATGTCTAGACCTTCTACGATAATGACTTTGTGCAGTTGAGATGACGAAGGCTTTTCTTCTCTCTATCCAAACACTATCAACCCTTCGCAAACCCATTTGAGCCGGTTACTCTCCTTTGGCTACCCTCTTTAGAACCAGGAAGTATTATCGAACAAAAAAAAAGAGAAAAAAAAAAGAGAGAAAAAAAAAAGAAGAAGAAAAAGAAAAAGAAATTATGATGAAAGGACAAAAAAACAAGAAAAGAAAAAGAAAAAGAAAAGAAAAGAAAAAGAAAAAGAAAAGAAAAGAAAAGAAAAGAAAAGAAAAACAAAACAAAAAAATGTTTCCCTGAACTACGTCTGACTTGATTCCGCAAGGATACGTAGGCAGCCTCTCTCTGGGGTTCAGTCACACCAAAACAAAAATCCCAATTCCCCCCAAAAATTGAAACTGGGGTAGATGATATAATGGTTCGGCCATGAATCCGCCGAAATGGTTCCAAAGTTGTAGTTCCCCCCTAAAATCCTTTTACCTCAAAGACCGTATCCAAGTCCTTCCGATCAATTGGCAAAGGCAGGGAAGTGAAAAACATCATTGTTGGAATCTTATACAATTCAAATTGAGAGAAATAAAATGAGAGAGTCTCATCGGTGAAAACCTTCGGGCACCATAAGGCGACGGTGAGTAGAGAAAATGAAAATGAGAGAGTCCGCTTAGTGAAAACTCACAAAGAGCACTATCGGGCGACGATGAGAAGAGAAATAAGAGAGGTCAATCGGCGAAAACCCGCAAAGGGCGCTGTTGGCCGAAAAGAAGACATCTCACCACTGAAAGAGTCCTGGCAAGGTTCCCTGGCTTAGAAATGCGGATCTATGGGTTCACGAGAAGTTGGAAGGTTTGTGTGGGTCGGGCATCCAGTCCAAGAAGCATGTCATGTTCATTCGAAGCCAACATGCACCCCAGATATGTCCTTCTTTTCCCTCGAAAGGGACGCTTCTCTTTAAACTCATATGCTTGCCTTTGGTATACTTCTTCCTTGAATCCCTTTCGGTTTAACTCCGATTCCAGGAATTATTACGAAGAAAAGGTAGCAGGACTGGTTTTATAGGGCTCCGCCTGGCAAAAGTCAAAGAAAATACCCAGCCTCAGTGGGTGCGTCAGGCCAATCCCGACTGGCCATGGTGTTTGATGTTTTCAAAGTTAAGATATTGGAAAGGAAAGAAAGTCAAAAGCAAAGGTCCTAAGAGCAGAATAAAGTGAAAAGGCTAGAGCCCACACAGGCAAGTCATCATGAAGTCCTAAAGTTGAGTCCTGTCAGTTTAAAAAGAGGTTCCCCCTCAAGGCCAGCAAGCAGCAAAGTTCTCAACGGAACTTGGGCCAGGATCAAGCAATTGAGATGATCAAGGCCACAATACCAACCACCGTTTCAAACTAACAAATTGTTCGTTGTTGAAAACAGGCTTAATTCAAAGCAACCGTGCAAGAAGTAGGTGCAATCCAAAAGAAAATGAAATGCGCAAGCGCTGAAACAGTTTTGCACCAGGAAAACGACCAAAAAGGAAGTTTTGCTAAATAAAAAAGGAAAACATATAAAAAGGAAAACAAAGGAAAAGAAAGAAGAAAAGAAATGAAAATGAAAATCCCAAAAGAAAAACAAATCATGATAGCATAGGACCCCATTCCTTAAATATCCCGGCATAACCCGAGGATTTCCCTGGCATAACCCAAGGAGCTTTTTCTTTCCAAATCCCGGGATAACCCGAGGATCTCCCTGGCATAACCCAAGGAGCCTTTCCTTTCCAAATCACGGCATAACCCGAGGATCTCCCTGGCATAACCCAAGGAACTTTTTCTTTCCAAATCCTGGCATAACCCGAGGATCCCCCTGGCATAACCCGAGGATCTTTTTTCTTTCCAAATCCCGGCATAACCCGAGATCCCCCTGGCATAATCCACGGGCCTTTTTTCTTTCCAATTCCCAGCATAACCCGAGGATATCCCTGGCATAACCCAAGGAGCTTTTTTCTTTCCAAATCCCGGCATAACCCGACGATCCCCCTCGCATAACCCACGGGGCTTTTTTCTTTCCAAATCCCGGCATAACTCGAGGATCTCCCTGGCATAACCCAAGGAGCTTTTTCTTCCCAAATCCCGGCATAACCCGAGGATCTCCCTGGCATAACCAAGGAGCTTTTTTCTTTCCAAATCCCGGCATAACCCGAGGATCCGCCTGGCATAACCCACGGGGCCTTTTTCTTCCCAAATCCCGGCATAACCCGAGGATCTCCCTGGCATAACCTAAGGAGCTTTTTCTTCCCAAATCCCGGCATAATCCGAGGATCTCCCTAGCATTATCAAAGGGGCTTTTTTCTTTCCCAATCCCGGCATAACCCGTGGATCTCCCTGGCATAACCCAAGGAGCTTTTTCTTTCCAAATCCCGGCATAACACGAGGATCTCCCTGGCATAACCCAAGGAGCTTTCTTTCTTTCCAAATCCCGGCATAACCCGCGAATCTCCCTGGCATAACCCAAGGAGCTTTATTCTTTCCAAATCCCGGCATAACCCGTGGATCTCCCTAGCATAACCCAAGGAGCTTTCTTTCTTTCCAAATCCCAGCATAACCCGTAGATCTCCCTGGCATAACCCAAGGAGCTTTTTCTTTCCAAATCCCGGCATAACCCGTGGGTCTCCTTGGTATAACCCAAGGAGCTTTTTTCTTTCCAAATCCCGGCATAACCCGTGGATCTCCCTGGCATAACCCAAGGAGCTTTTTCTTTCCAAATCCCGGCCAAAAAACCGAGGATCTTCCTGGCATAACCCAAGGAGCTTTTTCTTTCCAAATCCCGGCAAAATCCGAGGATCCTTTTTCTTTTCGTCCCGGCATAACCCGAGACCCTTTTTCTTTTTCAGCATAACCCGGTCATTTTCCAGCATAACCTGGATTCATTCACAAGGATACACAATCCTGATTTGATTGCTTAGATATGTGTCACAACTAACTCACGAAATTTTCCTAGTGAAAAACTGGGGCAGAAAATTTCGTTCGTTTGTTTGTTTTGGTATCTTAAGCAGGTCGACCTCAAGACATAAGGTGCGAAGTAACCGATGGAATGAGTCTCAATCCAGAATCAAGAAAAGAAGAAAAGAACAAAAAGAAATGAATTCAAATGTGAAGTAAGCAAGGGTGCGGGTTGCTCCAAATCTGATTGAAGTCGCAAGCTTCGCTGATCCTGTTTTGACCAAATGCTGCATGAAGAAGTAAACACCTGCAACTTGCGAGCATCAAGATTCAGATCGAAGTTCACAGCCAAATCAGCTAAGACTCGAGATCAAGTTTCAAGAGAATTATAGATAGGAATCTTGTAACTCATAGTTGATAGGCATAGCTAGCTTAGCTTTGATTTTCCTTTTGGTGTAATAGGAGGTCAGCAAGCAGTAGCAGCAGCAACAACAGTGAAAATTCACAGCTCCTGGTAGTCCCAGCTACCAGA
>NW_017681096.1:0-6708 GCF_001879085.1 Nicotiana attenuata
CTTGTTGTTTGATAATAGATTCTGCCGCTTGCAGCTCATTCAACAATTTCGCTAGTGACAAATCCATTTTGTTCATATTATAGTTCAAGCAAAACTGTTGAAAACTGTCAGGCAGAGTCTGCAGGACCATCTCAACTTGAGACTCCTTATCAATCACAGCTCCAAGGACCTCCAGTTCATTCAGAAGACTCATCATCTTCAAAAAATGGTCCCTGACCGATGATCCTTCAGCCATCTTCGTGTTCAAAAGGGCTTTCATGGCTGTCTGCTTAGCTGCACGATTTTGCTCACCGAACATCTCTTTGAGACTTTCGAGCATATCATAAGCAGACCCCATAGACTGATGTTGATGTTGCAAAACATTCGCCATAGAGGCAAGAATGTAACATCGCGCCATCTCATCAGCCTTAACCCATATATCATAGGCCTTAACCTGATCATCAGTAGCATTTTCAGGTTTTTCTGGGCACTCCTCAGTGATTACAAATTTGTGACCTTCAGCAGTTAGGACAATATCAAGGTTTCTTTTCCAGTCAACATAATTCGGTCCTTCTAACTTGTTTTGGTTCAAAATTGAGGTAAGTGGGTTGAATGAAGACATGGTTAATCTGGGAGATATTCACATTAAATAGATCATTAGTTATGTATTAAGAATGATTAAATTCAAAATTGCACATTACACATATAACCATGCTCATTGAACAGTTAGATTCGTTAGGGAAACTTAACTATTCATGCAAAATATATGAGTGATGTCAGATATTAACCCCATAAATTTAAACAGGACCAACTCAGATGGAGAGTAAACTGTTAATTTAAGATAGGTAAATATCACTTTTATAAAACTCTAGTTTCATTCAATCAACATGTAACTCAGTTGGAGAGTTAATACAAGTAATGAAATAACTAGAGGCTAAAGAAAAACACAGTAATTATCTATAATGAATTTATCCGATGTGGAAGAAGACCTATGTCAACATATAAATTCATTATATTACTGTAGAACCCGTTTAATTTAGGGTTTAGGGCCTAAAATCGCGTATTCTGCAATTTAGGGTCTGAAGGTTGCATGTACTGCCGCGGTCCTACCGCGGTTACGCCAGGACCGCGGCTAGAGCGACCTTCAGAATCAGAGGCAGTGTTCTGCCGCGGTCCTACCGCGGTTACGCCCGGACCGCGGCCATACAATACGTGATTTCATAAAAAACGTGTTTTGACAGGATTAATCCAAAAGTTCTGTATTTTAATCCAAGATTACAGAATATTATACAAAACATTCAAGTTTTTAACATAGAATAATTATCCGAAAAATGTATCAATGAATAACACGTTTTAATATTACTCTATGCATGCTGTATTACATTATCTAGTTAGATGTAAGACGGCGTCTGATACCAATTGTTAGAACATGCGCAGCGGAAGCAAGCATACAATCAGGCATCAATTACATGTAAACTAGACAACGCAATAATAACGAGATCAGGAACACTAACCTCTTGAAATAGTTGCACAAATTCTCCAAGCAGCAAGAATCCAGGGCTGTAGTCTTCTGCTATATGCCTAGTAAAACCTTGAACACGTTTGCTTTTGGGTGCGCAAGAACAATACAACTCTAGGGTAGTTAACAGGAGAAACCTGTCTCCTTTTTATACACGAAATTAAGCCCTAAAAATAGGCTCAAAAACGTGTGGAGTAGGATTCCATAAGTAGAATCCTACTCCAACTCAAAAAGGTAACTTTTCTCCCAAGCTACTTTTTACCCAAGTTTGTCCAGGTTATTACTAGGTATAGCAGGGACCACAGAAATAATAAGAGGCTACTAATTATAGTACTAATTCGAAGTAGGCAAGAATTAGATCCTACTATAATTAATTGCAATTTATTCCACTAAAAAACTGCAATTGAACTCCTCAATATGAATTTCAAAAATTCATCAACACTTATTTTAACTCCCCATGTTAAGATTTCAAATACCAGTTAATTAAATTAAATCACTGAAAATTTAATTCAATCAACTAATTAAATCCTTTATAATTCCGCTTAAACTATCTCATGTGACGGATACAAAATCCACCGGCCGGGTTTTCACATGAAAACTTATAAGCTTATATAAAGGGGTATTATCAAACCCAAAAACCAAGTCATGGATTCTATCAACTAATTATTATTCACAAATGTTATTTGTTATTGTCCAATTTATTAGGCATATACTAACTCTAAATAGAGTCGTACCTTTTGATAAATCAAAACAATAAACAAATTACATTGATCATAATAATTATATCAAGATTAGGAGTATAAGCTCATTTAATGAATTAGAGAAAGTGTTTTATATGTATTCAGTACAAAAATACCTTTTCTCTACTTGGTCCGTTCAATATACACTGAGTATACTAGCACAAGAAGTTGGAGTAGACTTACTCCCATAATCAAGACAAATTATACAATAATCTTGTGCTACAATCATCAAGATATTTTGTCCGATAATATCTTCGATTGTGAACATAGTTTATTAATTATGAGAACCAACAATTTAATCTTCTGTGTATGAGCTAAGACTCCATACACTAAATTGTCTACTACATAATCAAAAGGACACACATGTTACAAATGATCTATTTAAAATAGTGCTTTATTGAATTGAATAAATTAAATAAACAATTGTTTCATAAAGAACAAAATATAATACTATGTCTAAACCGCATGGTTAATAGTATATCCCAACAATCTCCCACTTAGACTCATAACCATGCGTCTAATATTTTAACACCCATTCCTTCTACATGCTTGTCAAAAATCTTCTGTGTCAAGCTCTTTGTAAACGGGTCTGCCAAATTATCCTCCGACGCAATCTTCAACACTCTTGCATCACCTCTTTGTGTTATGTCCCGAATTAAGTGATATTTACGCTCAATATGCTTACTTCTTTTATGGCTTCTTGGTTCCTTCGAGTTTGCAACTGCACCACTATTGTCACAATAAAGTACAATTGGTGCTTGAACCGAAGGAACCACATTAAGCTCTTTCAGAAAGTTCCTGAGCCAAACAGCCTCTTTGGCTGCTTCAGATGCAGCCACATATTCGGCTTCCATGGTGGAATCAGCAACACACGATTGCTTGATGCTCCTCCAACTTATGGCTCCACCTCCCAAAGTAAAAACATATCCTGAGGTAGATTTTCTAGAGTCTCTATCTGACTGGAAATCTGAATCAGTATAGCCAATGGGTGCAAGATCACCTGAGTGATACACCAACATATAATCCCTAGTCCTTTTCAGGTACTTGATTATATGCTTAACAGCAGTCCAGTGTTCTCGACCAGGGTTAGACTGAAATCTGCTAACCATGCCAACGGCAAAGCAAATATCAGGTCTAGTACATAGCATTGCATACATAAGACTCCCTACAGCAGAAGCATAAGGGACCGCCTTCATCTTTTCTATCTCATCAGTCGTTTTTGGGGACTGATCTCTTGACAGAGAGATTCCATGTCTAAAGGGGAGAAACCCTTTCTTGGAATCTTGCATGCTAAACCTGGTGAGAATAGTATCAATATAAAGTGCTTGGGACAAGCCTATTATCCTTTGCTTGCGATCTCGCATAAGCTTGATCCCAAGGATATGTGCTGCCTGTCCCAAGTCTTTCATATCGAAACGTGAGGACAACCATTCCTTTACTGAATTCAACATGCTCACATTGTTTCCTATGAGCAAAATACCATCTACGTACAAGACCAAAAATGTAACTTTATCTCCACTCCACTTCTTATAGACACAAGACTCATTTTCACATTGATCAAAACCGAATGTCTTAATCGATGCGTCAAAACAAGTGTTCCATGCCCTAGAAGCTTGTTTCAATCCATAAATGGATTTCTTTAATTTACACAACATGTGCTCATTTCCACTTTTTATGAAACCAACTGGTTGTGCCATATAGATGCACTCATCAAGACTTCCATTTAGAAAAGCGGTCTTGACATCCATTTGCCAGATCTCATAATCGTAATGAGCCGCAATGGATAAGAGAATCCTTATGGATTTAAGCATGGCTACTGGCGAAAAGGTTTCCTCATAATCGATCCCTTCTTTTTGAGTAAACCCTTTTGCGACAAGCCTAGCTTTAAAAGTTTGCACTTTTCCATCCATTCCTCTCTTTTTCTTATAGATCCATCTACAACCTATGGGTTTGACTCCAGTAGGTGGTTCTACAAGATCCCAGACTTGATTTGAGTACATGGACTCCATTTCAGATTTCATAGCATCAACCCATTTATCAGCATCTGTATCATGTAGTGCTTCGTCGTAATTAATAGGTTCTGTATTAGGCTCTTCAGGGATTCTATCCTAAGATTCTCCCAAGAGCGCAAACCGGAGAGGGTTTTTAATAATTCTCCCACTACGACTAGTCATTACAGGTGGAGGCTGATTTTGTTGTTGAATCATTTCACCACTTCCTTGAACTGAAGTCTCAATGTTATTTTCCACAGCAGGTGGTGCTAGGATATCATTGATTTCTTCCTGGAGTGCAGGATCCCTCCCAGATTGCCTCTCAGAATCAGTGGCACTGTTCTGCCGCGGTCCTACCGCGGTTACGCCAGGACCGCGGTCAGAAGGCCCTGCAGAATCAGGGGCATTGTTCTGCCGCGGTCCTACCGCGGTTACGCCAGGACCGCGGCGAGAGAGGCTTTCGGATTCTTCAGGTTGCATAACAATTTCAGGTTGTTCAACAACGTGAGGTTGCTCAACAATCTGAGGTTGCTCAACATTATTTCCACTACTTTGGGGTAGTGAGATGTCAGGCAATTGTTCTTGTGCAATCTGATGCCTATTGACATTTCTCCCACTACGATAATGCAGTGGTATGTCAATGCTGGCTTCCGGGATACGTTCAAGAGTTGAGTCGTTAGTTATTCCATTATTTAATTCCTGTAAAACTAGTTTACTTCTAGGAATATGGTTCGTTAGATAGTCCTCCTCTAAAAATCTGGCATTTGTCGTAACAATTACCTTCTTTTCTTTGGGACAATAAAACAAACCGCCTTTTGTTCCTTTTGGATATCCAATGAAAATGCATACTTCTGTCCTTGATTCCAATTTATCCGCTTTCCCTTTCAGCACATGTGCTGGACAACCCCAAACCCGAATGTGCCGTAAACTTGGCTTTCGCCCAGTCCACAATTCTATTGGAGTTGAAGGTACTGACTTTGAAGGAACCAAATTTAGAATGTAGTTTGCTGTTTCTAAAGCATATCCCCAAAAGGAAAGAGACAAATCGGAATAACTTAACATTGATCTAACCATTCCCATAAGAGTCCTATTTCTTCTTTCTGCCACACCATTTTGTTGTGGTGTTCCTGGTGCAGATAATTGAGATGTAATTCCATTATCTGATAAGTATTTTATGAATTCCGCAGAAAGGTATTCACCACCACGATCAGATCGTAATGTTTTGATATATTTATCATGTCGTTTCTCTGTTTCCGTCTTAAATTCTTTGAATTTCTCAAAGCATTCAGACTTACGGCGCAACAGATAAATATATCCATATTTTGAGTAATCATCTGGAAAGTCACAAAATACTCAAAACCACCTCTTGCTTGTATATTCATAGGACCACACAAATCAGAGTGAATTAATTCTAGCTTATCACTGGCTCTATTCCCTTTTGAGGGAAAATGTCTCTTGGTCATTTTACCTTCTAAACAGGATTCGCATGTTGGTAGTGATTCCACTTTCAATGAACTCAAAGGTCCATCAGAGACCAATCTCGAAATCCTATTTAAATTTATATGGCCTAGACGTAAGTGCCATAAATAAGTCTGACTCAATTCAGAAATACGTTTTCTTTTATGTGGTAGATTAATGTTATTTAGTTCTTTTGGTTGTTGTAGCACATGGGGAGATATATCAAGAACAAAAAGGTCATGTACTCTAGCAGCTTTGTAGATAAAACGTCTATGAAACTTAATAACAGCAGAGTTATTAGCAAAATAAACATTATAACCAGCATCCATTATTTTCGAAACCGAAATCAAATTCCTTCTAATGGAAGGTACATAGAGAACATCTTTTAAAATTAAAACTCTATCACTACTAAACGAAACACTAATATCTCCTAAAGCTAAAGCTGGTGCTGGCTCGCCATTGGCTTGATAAACGCAAACTTCATTCTCACTTAGCCGCCGCGTTTCCTGAAACCCCTGCAAAGAATTGCAGATGTGATTAGTGGCTCCCGAATCTACACACCAAAACATGGTAGAAACAGCCGCTAAACTAGTTTCAACGACATTTAAATTTGAATTACCTTGCTTATTCAACTTTGCCAGATAGGCGGGGCATTGCTTCTTGTGATGCCCGGGTTGCTTGCAATGATAGCACTTGCCTTTGGGCTTGTTCACACCAGCCGCACCACCAGGTGCCAGAACCTTTTGAGCCTTCTTCTTTTTCTTATTGCCTTTCGATTTAGAAATTGAAGGTTTCTCAACATTTAGTGCCACAAGTGGAGCTTGTTGTTTGATAATAGATTCTGCCGCTTGCAGCTCATTCAACAATTTCGCTAGTGACAAATCCATTTTGTTCATATTATAGTTCAAGCGAAACTGTTGAAAACTGTCAGGCTGAGTTTGCAGGACCATCTCAACTTGAGACTCCTTATCAATCACAGCTCCAAGGACCTCCAGTTCATTCAGAAGTCTCATCATCTTCA
>NW_017681096.1:11344-11910 GCF_001879085.1 Nicotiana attenuata
TCCACTGTAGTTCTATCGAATACAGACACCAAAAGTACCTAAACTAAGGTACAGTCAGCTATACGCGCATGTATTCACATGTATTTGCGCTGCTGTATTCATGACTACAGCAATAAAAAACGCCTAAAATCAAGGCAGTCCAGCTGTACGCGCATGTATTCATATGTATTCGCGCCATGTATTCATGAATACAGCAGCAAAAAGCGCCTAAAATCAGGACTGTCTAGCAGTACGCGCATGTATTCACATGTATTCGCGCTGCTGTATTCATGAATACAGCAATAAAAAGCACTTAAAATCAAGGCAGTCCAGCCGTATGCGCATGTATTCACATGTATTCGCATCATGTATTCATAAATACAGTAACATCAATCACATTAAAAATAGGTATGTCCAGCAGTACGCGCATGTATTCACATGTATTCTCGTTGCTGTATTCATGAATACAGCAATAAAAAGCGCTTAAAATCAAGGCAGTCCAGCTGTATGCGCATGTATTCACATGTATTCGCATCATGTATTCATAAATACAGTAACATCAATCACATTAAAAATAGGTATGTACC
>NW_017681097.1:0-2286 GCF_001879085.1 Nicotiana attenuata
ATGTCAGGGGTTGATTGTAGAGAATTGTGATGGCCTGTGGAGGCATCCCTATTTGTTTAATAATGTGATTGTGGGTTGCTTACCTGTATGAGCTTTATCGCTTGGTAGTTGTGAGGAAACATCGTACGTGCGGTCCGTTCTCCTTTTCATGTTTCTGTTGGTAGAATTCTTGTTAAAAGCACTTGCACAAGCATACACGTAATTGGACATCCCCATTAGAAGTGAATTCCTTCTGATCCTACTAAGGGTGTAGATACGCCTTCGTTATCCATTATATATGTGAGAGTGGCCCTAATTGGCCAGTTAGCTGTCAGTATGAATGTGAGATTGATGAGGCACAGGGTGCCAAGTGATAGATTTCAGATGCTGGGTTTTTTCGTGAGTTGTGGTTTATCCGACATTTTGATAAAATTGTGGAAGGAGTTGAATAAGACCTTATGTGATCATCATTGTAGGATATGAGTTATTGACTTGTTTTCCCCTTGCTGTGTTGTGACCTTAGGATTTGGATTAAGATTCTGCCGTCATTTCGTATCATTATTTATTATAGTCTTGTTGTTACTTGTTGCCCGTTTTCCCTTATCGTGAATTGTAGCACTTGTAGTCATTCATGCAGTCTGTACATGTTATATATCGTTTCCATTATTCCCATGATTATACTGTTTATTTGACCGGTAGGTGCCTTGACTGTTCCTCGTCACTACTCCACCGAGGTTAGTCTTGATATTTACTGGGCACCGCCGTGGTATGCTCATGCTACTCTTCTGCACATTTTTGTTGTGCAGATACAGGTACTCCCACTCAGTTCTGTCAGCCTTTGAAGGAGGCGTATCGGTAGAGACTTCGAGGTATATCTGCTACGTCCGCAGACCGAGGAGTCCCTTTCCAGCTTTCTGTAATAAGTATAGCTCTTTCAGTATTTCTCCCTTATATAGATATTCTTGAGTCAGAGCCTCTTATGTATCCCTTAGCTTTTGATTTGTGAGTTTCCGGGTTTTGGGAATGTTGTTAGCTTCGAGAATTGTTGTGGTATGTGCCGAGCGGCACCTTAAACACCGTTTTATTTTTCTAGTTCAGTTTTATTTATTTTCTTCCGCAATTATGGTTTATCTTCCGCATTGTTAGGCTTACCTAGTCGTAGGGACTAGGTGCCGTCATGACATGTTCACGGAGGGCGAACTGGGGTCGTGACATACAATGATTCACAAAGAATGAGCTCGAACAAGGGATTACAACGGGAACCGCGAACCACTGAACTCGACCTCAATGAACCTCAGAAACTTGAACCGACACCTCGACTCAACTCGGCGACGAACAAAGAACCAAACTTCAATCGAAGTCCATTTTTTGAACACCACGATCAAAAGAGGAAACTAAAATATTATTGGGTATTTTCTGATTTTTCGAAATAAAACAAAACTCAACAAAAATCAAACTCAAAGTGTTTTTGTATTTTCGTTTTTCTGGAATGCAAACCAAACATGAAAAAAATCTAAAAACTGAAAGAACCCTAGACCTTTTCTCCGCCTTTTTTCTCTTCTTTTTTTTTCGTCCAAAGAACCCTCGTCTTTTTTTTCCCCGTCTTCTGTCCGAAAAACCCCTATTTATAGGAACCCTAGAAGCTTCCTCTTGCTTCCTCTCCAAGGATTTCGACTTTTCTTTATCTCCAAATCAGAAAAAACCTCCTAAATTCCAAAAAAACCTTTCGCAAACGGATTTTAGGCAAATGGACGCCTAGGATCCAAAGATTCCGATCCTACGGCCCCCATTTAACTATCATCCATTCATGAATGGCCCGGATTCTTCAAAAAGTCGTGAAAAGCGCGTGAGATGAGAGAAAAACGCGTAGAATCAGGTTATAATAATGAGGGGGGGCCATGGGGGGACCAGGGCATACGTGGAACGCCGGACTTTGTAATTTCCGGCGGGTTTAGGATGGTCGCGCGGCGACAAAAGGGCGGAAGGGGGGGCGCCGTTTGGGTTAGTCTCTTTAGGGTTAGGGTTTCTTAGTATTAGGTTTATATATTAAGTGGGGTTGAAATAAGGGTTGTTGGATTAGATAGAATGAATGGCTAGGATTTAAAAGGGAAATGGGGCAGGTCAACAGGTTAAGTGGGCGGGTCAGTTGCGTTGGGATACTTGGGCGGATTTGGGGGGTAATTTTGGGGCAATTGGGCTCAAATTTAGTGGGTTCTAACTCTTTTAAGTCCAATAATTAGAAACTTGAACTTTTTTTCTCTTAAAATATCAATTCTAATTAATTAAAGTGAACTATATATATATATA
>NW_017681097.1:5788-11906 GCF_001879085.1 Nicotiana attenuata
CTCCAACCTTTCAAACTAAGAAAGGAAGCTTTCTTGCTTTCCTTTAGAATGAGTAACGTTTCCCTTGAACTAGTATGGATATATCCAGAATGAGTTATCAATCTCTTATCCTAATTACAAGTCTTATTTGGTTAAATTTTCAATGAGTTCTTACATAAAAACATGGCATTTTGACTAATGAGTCATTTTTTGTCATGGTGGCTTTTTGCCACATTTTAGATGGGTATATTTTATAAATTTTGATCCACTTATTAGTTAACCGGGTAATGTCCTGTTACCCGGTAATTAATTAATTACCCGCATAATTTAAAAATTATCTCGAATTACTTAAAATTCTATTTATTTTTAATATACTTTATACATCGTACTACCGTGGTCATATAGTACCTTGCATGGTACTAGTCCATAATAATCGGGTATTATCGCTCGTCCCAAATTGGCCACTTTCAATGAAACTCGTTTTCTTTAATTCGTGTACCCTTTATCCTTCATGACACTTATTTATCGCTTGTTATAAATAGCGTAGATACGTTAATCTCAAGATAATCTCATCCTCGATTCTATGTCAATTAACTGAAGACGAAACTTTTAACGTACGAAAACGCGAGATGTAACATCCTTCCCCCCTTAGAAACATTCTTCCTCGAATGTTCAACTCCCCGTGATCTATATAACTTTGGCAGGGTCGCCTTTGTAACAACTCCACTACCAACTCTCCCCATAGAAGCTTAATAACCCAACGCCACACAGGACCATAATTATGAATAACAACAATGGCCTCACATGACCAACGACAATAACCAACACAAGAATTTACACACGTACCTTGTGATTATGACGTCTCAATCGGACCCTTCTCTGGAGGAGGAAATAAGTAGGGATATCTAGACTTCATGTCTTCCTCGGCCTCCCAAGTCATTTCTTCCACATTGTTGTTCCTCCAAATTACTTTCACGGAGGCTACCTCCTCATTCCGCAGCTTGCGGATTTGTCGATCTAGGATGGCAACCGGAATTTCCTCGTATAACAAGTCCTCTGTAATCTGTACATCATCCGTGGGCACCACTCGGGTAGGATCGCCAATGCATTTCCGTCATATAGATATGTGAAAAACCGGATGGACAGACCCCAATTCCGAGGGCAATTCTAACTCATAAGCTACTTGGCCCACTCTCCGAATGATCCTATAAGGCCCAATATACTGTGGGCTAAGTTTGCCTTTCTTGCCAAATCTCAGCGCACCTTTCATAGGTGACACCTTTAAGAATACCCAGTCATCAACCCCGAACTCTAAATCTCGTCGTCGCACGCCAGAATATGACTTTTGACGACTCTAAGCTGTCAACAGTCGATCCCAGATCAATTTTACTTTTTCTATGGCCTGCTGAACCAGGTCTGGCCCATGTAATTTAGATTCTCCAACATCGAACCACCCTATAGGCGACCTACACTTCCGTCCATAAAGAGCTTCGTATGGAGCCATCTGAATACTGGAATGGTAGCTATTATTATATGCGAACTCAATAAGCGGCAGATGATCATCCCAGCTACCTCTAAAGTCTATTTCACAAGCTCGTAACATATCCTCCGGTGTTTGAATAGTACGCTCAGCCTGTCCGTCTGTCTGGGGATGAAATGATGTACTAAGACTTACTTGAGTCCCCAATCCTTTTTGGAAAGACCTCCAGAAGTTAGCTGTAAATTGAGCTCCTCTATCCAAGATAATAGATGCAGGGACACCATGCAGTCGTTCTATCTCCTTAATATAAAGCCTCGCATAATCCTCTGAGGAATATGTAGTTCTAACGGGCAGAAAATGGGCTGACTTTGTAAGCCTATCAACAATCACCCATATCGAATCGAACTTATGCTGGGTACGAGGTAAGCCTACGATAAAATCCATATTGATTATTTCCCATTTCCAAGTCGGAATCTCCATAGCCTGCAATAATCCACAGGGTTTTTGATGCTCAATCTTAACATGCTGACAGTTAGGACACTGAGAAACAAATTCTGCTATATCCTTTTTCATTCCGTCCCACCAATATACTTCTCTGATATCATGATACATCTTTGTCACCCCTGGATGGATAGAATAACGGGAATAGTGAGTTTTTCCCATAACCTGCCGACGCAGCCCTGCAATATTAGGCACACATAATCGCCCTTGATATCTGAGGACTCCATCTTCTGTAATTTCAAACGTGTCTTCTCCTTCTGAAGAGTGGTATCCCTATAATGAACTAGCACAGGATCCTCGTACTGGCGTTCCTTTACTTCAGTTACTAAAGAGGATGTTGCCGTATCCTGAATAGTAATTCCAATATCACCTGAGTCCAGTAACCGAACTCCAAGACTAGCTAGCTGATGAACCTCATGGGTTATTCCCCTCTTTTCTGGCTGTAAATACGACATGCTACCCATATATCTACGGCTGAGGGCATCGGCTACTACGTTCGCCTTCCCCGGATGGTATAAAATATCAACGTCATAGTCCTTAGGTAGTTCCAACCATCTCCTTTAACGTAGATTCAATTCCTTTTGCTTGAAGATGTACTGGAGGCTTTTATGATCCGTATAGATATCAACATAAATGCCATACAAGTAGTGCCTCCACATCATTAGTGCATGAATCACAGCAGCTAACTCTAAATCGTGGGTCGGGTAGTTCTTCTCGTGCTTTCTTAGTTGTCTAGAAGCACAAGCCACAACCTTACCATGCTGCATCAGCACACAACCCAACCCAATGCCTGAAGCGTCACAATAGATAACGTAACCATCGGTCCCTTCTGGAAGCATTAGAACCGGTGCTGATGTTAATCTGTCCTTTAATACCTGGAAACTCCGTTCGCAAGCATCAGTCCATTGAGACTTTGTTCCCTTCTAAGTCAACTTTGTCAAAGGTGCTGAAAGGGAAGAAAATCCCTCTACAAATCTCCTGTAATAACCTGCCAAACCGAGGAAGCTACGGACCTCCGTCGGTGTTGGGGGTCTAGGCCAAGTCTTTACTGCCTCAATCTTTTGTGTATCCACCCGGATGCCTTCACTCGAAATGATATGCCCAAGGAAAGCTACAGAGTTTAACCAGAATTCACATTTAGAGAATTTTGCATACAACTTCCCTTTTTGTAGAGCTCTGAGCACAGTACGCAAATGATCTGCATGTTCAGCCTCTGAATGAGAATACACCAATATATCGTCATTAAATACAATTACGAACAGATCTAAAAAGGGCCTGAACACACGATTCATCAAATCCATGAATACTGCTGGGGCATTGGTCAAACCGAACGACATAACCCGAAACTCAAAGTGCTCATATCTAGTCCTGAATGTTGTATTTGGAATATCTTCATCCTTAACCCTTACCTGATGGTACCCGAACCTCAAGTCTATCTTTGAAAAACACTTGGCACCTTGCAACTGATCAAATGAATCATCAATTCTCAGGAGCGGGTACTTATTCTTGATCGTCACCTTATTCAGCTGCCTATAATCAATACACATTCGTAAGGAACCATCTTTCTTTCTCACAAACAACACAGGTTCTCCCAAGGTGACGTACTAGGTCTGATAAAGTCATTTTCAAGTAAGTCCTTTAATTGTTCTTTCAACTCTTTCAGCTCTGTGGGTTCTATAGGAAGGAATAGATATTGGGTGAGTATCTGGTAGTAGGTCAATAGCAAACTTAGTTCTCGCTCTGGTGGGAGACCCGGAAGCTCATCGGGAAAAACATCGGCAAACTCATTGACCACAGGGATGGACTGAATGGTTAGTGAGTCCACTTCCATATCCTGAACCCGAACTAAGTGATAAATACAGCCCTTATTGATCATCTTCCTTGCCTTGATATAGAAAATGAATCTTCCTCTCGGAGATGCCGTATTGCCTTTCCACTCCAAAATAGGTTCCCCTGGAAATTGAAATCGGACTATCTTTGATCTACAATCAACGTTGGCATGACAGGAAGCCAACCAATCCATACCCATTATAACATCAAATTCTACCATATCCAACTCGATTAGGTCCGCTACGGTAGATCGACTATGAACTACTACTATGCAACCCCAATATACTCGCTTAGCTATCACTAAGTCCCCAACAGGTGTTGACACCTCAAAAGGTTTAACCAATTCAGGTTTCATTCCAAACTTACTAGCAACTAACGGAGTAACGTATGATAAGGTGGAACCTGGGTCAATCAGTGCATATACATCATATGAGGAGACTGATAATATACCTGTAACAACATCAGGCGATGACTCCTGGTCCTGTCGTCCTGCCAACGCATAAATGTGGTTCAGAGGATTGCTCGAGTTAGATGCTCCGCCTCTGCCTCTACCACGACTCATTGGTGCTTGTAGACCTTGCCCGGGGGGCGTACTGATGATGACAAACGAGCTACAGATCCCGCTGGCTGAGCTATGCTTGCCTCACCTCTCATCGGACAATCCCTCATAACGTGGCCCGGATAACCACAAGTATAACAAACACCTAGTCCCATACGGCACTGCCCGGTATGCTGCTTACCACATTAAGCACATCGTGGCAATGGCGGCCTCATCTGGTTTACTCACTCCTATACTGTAAACCTGAGGCCCTAAAATTCTGACCAGACCCTGAATATGTTGAACGATCAAATCTCTTACCGCCAAACTGAGGGGGTGCGCTAGCTAATGGCTGGTCTGAATACCTCGGGTATTGCTGCCTCTGACCACCTCGAAACTCACCAGAAAGACCCGAAGACCTCGCTCTCTTATTCTGGGCCCTATCATGCTCAAGATTGGCCCTCTGTTTCTGTTTACGCTCCTCTACGCCCTAAGCGTATGCCAGAATACGAGAAATATCCATGTCTAGCTAAAGTGAGACCGACATACAATCGTTTAGCAAGTGAGGCTCTAATCCCATCACGAACCGGTGAACCCGATCCTCCATCTTAGATACAATAGTGGGAGAATACCTAGCCAACGAATCAAACTGAAGACTGTACTCCCGAACACTCATGTTACCTTGTCGAAGGGTCAAGAACCTATCAACTCTGGCCCGCCTAAGCTCTAGTGGCAGATAATGACGAAGAAAAGCTTCTGCAAACTCCTGCCATACTGCTGGAGGGGCATCCTCACCTCTGGACAATTCCCAAGACCCGTAACAATTAACTGCAACATCTCGGAGTCTATAGTAAGCTAGCTCAACTGACTCAGTCGCAGTGGCCTTCATTACCCGTAACGTCCTCTGCACTCTATCAATAAATACCTGAGGGTCCTCATTTGGATCTTCCCCAGTGAATACCGGAGGGTCTAAATTAATGAAGTCATGAACCCTCACACTCACGGACCTATCTGCATGACCAATACCTACTTCCTGACGCCGAGCGTGCGCAGCTACTAATCGGGTTAATAGCTGAATAGCATCTCTCATCTCCTGACCCGGCGCATCCGGCTGAGGTGCTGAATGTACACGGGCGGGCGCTGGAGCTGGTGCCTATCGGAGCTCTTCTGGAAAAGGCGGGGTATGTGAAGTCTGAGATGGAACCTCGCCATGAGACTCTCCCCGAGCCCTGGTAACTCGTGGTGCTCGATAGTAGTCTCACCAGCAACGAACTTTCCCTTCTGGGCGGCCGTACTCTTTGGAGGCATCGCTGAAAATATAACATATCGTTAGGAACATGAATTCTTGTATCGCACGATCTGAGATAAGAGAGGATAATATCCTATATGTACTATAGCCTCCTGTTTATAAGTGTGGTGCACAACACACCCATAAACAAGACTCTACTAGACACGGTTTGTAGACAACCCTAGGACAGAACTGCTCTGATACCACTTTTGTCACGACCCAAATCGATGGGCCGCGACGGGTGCCTGAGTCCTACCTGTCAAGCATCCCTAAGCATGCGTCTAAGACATGAACCTGAATAACATTTGCTGAATTACGAAAATAACATACATGAAGGAGACCTACCAACAAGGCATATGTACGTATACATGTAGGATACAGTGGGCGAGCGGCAAGGCTGCTATAGACAACTATACATCCAAAACTGAAAGCCGACAAGGCCACATACAACCCAACTAGATATACTGTCTACAGACCTCTAATGGAAACATAACTGTACAAA
>NW_017681098.1:0-11903 GCF_001879085.1 Nicotiana attenuata
TTGCCTCTAGTGGTTGAAGTGGTGCACGCGTCGACCCTAAGAAGTTTCCCTAGTTTGTTTCCTATTTTGTGAAGAATCTCGTAGTCGTAGAACTCCGTTGGGAGCTCTGGTAATCTAGCCCAGACAGCTGAGAAGGTCAGTGATTCTGTTGAGGCTATGAACCTGGGCTCCCATTTCCTTACAGTGAGGAATTGATTTTCGATGAACCAAGGTCCCTCGTGTAGTGCTTTGTCGTAGTTTTCCTGTCTAGTGAATTTTATGAGGTAATAATCGTATCCAAGGTCAATCAGTGATAGGTGCTCCATAGGTCTCCATATGGCATGTATTTTTTGTTGTAGGAATTGGTAAGTTACTCGTCTGCCGAATATTTTTATTATTAGAGCATTTTCCCAATTTTTGTATATTCGTTCCTTATCCTCCGAAGTTATGGGTATGAAGTTGTCCGAATCAAAGATGTTTTCAGTCTCATCCGAAGTATCAAAGCCAAGGATAGATTTTTGTACTGTTATTTGGTTTTTGGTTCGAGTAGTGTCTAGGTTTTCTTGCAGTTTGGATGAGAAGGTATTTTTTTGGTCTTGTTTTCCATTACAGTGTTCTGAGCTGTCCATTACTAGTGAGTTCAAGGGCTGTCGTGAGCTTTGTGCATTTGTTTTGTTCTCTGCGATATGTACCATTGCTGCGTCTTTGTCGTTAAGAGAAGGTGTGGTTGTAGCATTTTGATGTGTTCCTAAGTTTTGTTCTTCCAGCATTTGACTTTTGAGTTCACCTCTGGGTTCAGTAACAAGAAAACAAGTTTCTTTATTTTGATTGAATGTAAGTATAAATTTGAAATGTTACACCGTATAAAATGTGTAAATAATTATACGTAACTCGTTTACATTTAAGTGTTTAACTAGAATTAGTAACGTACAAGATAAGAAAACTTAATTTCTATAACATGTTAGATTATATGGGCATTGAAATTTAGGTGCGCTATCAATATAAAAATGTTAAATCCATAATTAAATACATCATGCATTACCTCAGTAGTGCTTGTTCATAGAAAGTTCTCTGAAAACAATACTTACATTAAGAAAGAAAAAAGAAGGTAATGATGTTTGCTTAGCAGATTTTTTCAGAACTTCTTTTGGGATTAAAACAACTTTGAGACACTTTTCTAAACTTATTTTTTTGAAAACAAATCACTAATAAGAATATTTGAGTTGTTGTTTTTTTCCAAACTATAGATGTAATGCAGAAATAGGAGGCTGCTAGCTGGAAATAACTTACCAATACCCATTTTTCAATTGAAAGCAAAAACTCTATTGACATATTACAACTTGTATCCGTTATTAGGAGAGTAAGATTAATTTAAATTTAGTGCATGCACCATGTGTAAATAAATTCTTTACTTACCCTTTTGTTTATGCTGAATGTGTCTCGTCCATAGAAATAAGCTTTTCATCAAACATGAATGTGGAATAAGCTCAAGCTGTTATTGTAGTAAGATCCAAACATCCATAATAATCTAGGTTTGTAGACTTAAAACGGCGTGCATATGTTAATAAAATTCGTATTCATTATCACTAAGAAATACTCCTTTTGCCCCAATTAATGTGAAGGGATACCGTTTAACCTAAAATTCGTTTGACGGTCTAAGAGGGTGTTTGGCTAAGCTTATAAGCTGGTCAAATTGACTTATAAGCACATTTTGGCTTATTTACAAGTTTGGTAAATACCCAAAGTGCTTATAAGCTAAAATCAGCCATAAGTCATAAGTTGGTCACCCCCAACTTATGGCTTTTTAGCTTATAAGCTACTTTTAGTTTGACCAAGGCTTTTACTAGTTTATCCTTAATAATATTTTCTAATTCACAAAATATTTTTTTATATAAAAGAATCAGCTTCAACACTTAAAAATATTTTTCAGCACTTCAAGCTTATCAACTATTTACAATCAACTAATCCAAACGGGCTCTAAGCAATTTGTCACTCACCATGGGGCCCAAACAATTATGTAATAATTCCAAAAGCTTTTATGATCCATTAGTTGATTTTTGTTGTTAGTGATGCAATATGGCTGGAGATCAAAGTAGGTCGCCATCATAGAGTCCACACCATTCCCACCCAAATTCACCACGACATTCATAAAAAGCATCACTACAAAGAAATGCAAACGAATTGGTTGAAAGGGTTCGACCTAACTTGGGCGAATTCATAGCCCAGCAACACGCTTGGAACCAGCAGATCGGTGCAGCAATATTGGCATTGATTAGGAACACAAATACAAGATCACCTATATTTCCAAGAGTAGAACTGGCTTGAGGAATGTCACGCACCAATCCCAGGGAGCGCGACCGATGCTTAATCGTATATCCCAGTCAAGCAAGACTACTTGATGCCTTATAGCCAACCATACCATGAATAACGTGCGGATGAATACCAAGAGTTAGACGAGCCAGAAGATAACATGTATAACACCAATTTCAATACTTATAAAAACTTCATTTACGATTTCCAAAATAATACAAGTTCATGGTATAAAAGTGGAAACATGACCAACAACTACAATATTTTTAGTTTGTTACTGTATTGGGGAAAATTGTATTTATATATATATGGTGATGTGTCATGGCACGTAGACTGATCAAGCAGTGAAAGAATTAAGGTTGGTTAACAGATACGGGCAACAACAGACACGAGCAACGACAGATACGAGCAAGTTAAATGAAGAAGGCACGAGCAGTCATACAAATAATTCAACGCTCGTACCTATTCAAGACATTCAAAGGTCAAAGATCGAGAAGAGACAAAGGAATGAATCTGACAGCAAAAAAGAGCCCAGATACAACATTTAATGAGTATTAAAAACTAGAAACGTTAGAGAATATGTATTGAATGTATATGATTGCATAACGTAACATTTAAGGTCATTAATTACCCATAATTGTCTTATTATGACAAAGGAAAAATTTGTATTCCCAAAACAGCTATAAAAGGGAAAGTCACAAACAACTGTGGGCACACGAAAAACATTATTGGAATATACTTTGTTCTATTTGCTTTCTAATTATATTATTCAAAATCTCTTTCTTATATACTTTTCCGATTATCAGTAACCCGAGTTCTTCTAAATTCAAGCTTTGACCTAAAATCTAATTTTTGGTTAAACAAATTGGTTCCATTACCGGGAATTAGTTCTATAAATTCGTTTGCTGAGCTTGCAGATTTATTTATCAAAGCACACTCGGGAGCTCAAAAAGTTGAAAAGCGAATGGAAGATATCTTTAAAATCAAGCAGGGAGACTCAGAGTTGCTTAGAGAGTTCGTAGATAGATTTNAAATTTGATTTGGGCATTTGATAGGCCATTTGAGCTCGGATTTGAGAGTTCTTGGTATGTATGAACTCGTGGCGAGATAAGGAATCCGGTGATGTGAATTTTATAATTTTTCGAGAAGTGGGCCCGGGGCTCGGGTTTTGCAATTTCGTGATTTTCGATGTTTTTCGATTCTTTTCGATTGGGTTATGTTCCCTTAGCCTATTGTGATGTATTCGCTCTGATTTTGGATAGATTCGACGCGCGTGGAGGCCAATTTGATGGGCAAGGGCGTCGCGAGCTAGAGATTTCACCGGTTCGAGGTGAGTAATGATTGTAAATGATATCCTGAGGGTTTGAAACCCCGGATTTGCGCACCATAGTGCTATATTGAGGTGACTTACACGCCGGATAGCGAGCGTGGGGTAGAGCACCGTTGGGGATTGTGACTTGGTCCGTCCCGATTAATGATTTTTACCGCGTATTTGACTGGAACATATTTGTTATTATCATGATTTGGGCTGATTGCCATATTTGGGCTTCGTGCCAATTAATTGAACCCTTCGGGGATTATTTTCACTGTTTCCTCACTGTTTTGACTTATTACTTGAACTCAGTCATATTGTTTCTTCACTATTTCACAACTCAGCCACTTTTACTCAGATTTGAGTCTTAAATAATATTTTAAATGATAATTTGGGCTGAGGACTACTGTTTTACTAATGCCCGAGGGGCTTGTGATGATATTCTGACTGAGTGTGGCCGAGGGCCAGATGTGAGGATACACTGAGTGATATGAGGCCGAGGGCCTGGATGTGAGGATTATATATGGATCGGGCTGCACGCCGCAGCAGTATATTATATGGATCGGGCTGCACGCCGCAGCAGTATGTATATATTGGATCGGACTGCACGCCGCAGTGATATAGCGCTTGGGCTGTAGGAGCCCCTCCGGAGTCTGCACCCCCACAGTGAGCGCGGGTACCCATATGGATCGGGCTGCACGCCGCAGCGAGCTATGGATCGGGCTGCACGCCGCAGCGATATGTGGATCGGGCTGCACGCCGCAGCGGCTACTATGTGATACTGTTCTGAGAGTGTTGTTGAGAGTGAGCTCAAGGGGCTGGTACTGTTTTTGAGGGATTGCCCGAGGGGCGGACTTTTATGTGCTCATCTTGTATATTTATTTGCCTTTTTCCTGTTATACTGTGGTATTTATGCCCGAGGGGCGGACTTTTCTGTGCTTATCAGCACTAACTATTTTGAAATCGTTTTCGTAATTATTGAAAAGATCATTTTCAAAAGAGATTTGAACTGAGCCAAGGTATTTCTAAAGATTTCTCAGATTACATTGTTTTCTCAGGAAATTGTACCCGACTTCTATATAGCATGTTGGTTGTTTTACGTGATTTCTTGCTGCTCAGTTATTATTTACCTTTATTACTCACTGAGTTGGAGTACTCACTTTACTCCCTGCACCTCGCGTGCAGTTGCAGGTATTTATGCACCCGGTAACGGGTATTGGCTGCGTGGAGGCAGAGTTGTAGAGGTTTTAGCGAGGTGACTGCCAGCGTTCGCAGAAACACTGTCTTTCTATGTTATTCATTATTCTTGTTCAGTGTATTTCTAGACTGTAAAGTGGGAATTTCATTCTTATAGATGCTCGTGACTTGTGACACCCCGGTCGGGATGTGTTGGGTTGTAATTCTGTTAATTAATATCATTAAGTCGTATCTTGTCGTTCGTTTGTGTTTAACTATTTTGAAAGAGTCGAGTTGGGTTAGTTGGCTGGCCTTGTCTTCACGAGAGGCGCCATCACGACCGGTGCGGGGTTTGGGTCGTGACATATGTATTGAATGTATATGATTGCATAATGTAACATTTAAGGTCATTAATTACCCATAATTGTCTTATTATGACAAAGGGAAAATCTGTATTCCCAAAACAGCTATAAAAGGGAAAGTCACAAACAACTGTAAGAACACGAAAAAATATCACTGGAATATACTTTGTTCTATTTGCTTTCTGATTATATTATTCAAAATCTCTTTCTTATATACTTTTTCGATTATCAGTAACCCGAGTTCTTCTAAATTCAAGCTTTGACCTAAAATCTAATTTTTGGTTAAACAAATTGGTTCCGTTACCGGGAATCTGATAATCAAGCATAATTCAACCTAATTTTCTTGATTGTATCAATCATGTCGAACAACAATGACAACACTCAAGAAAACCCAGAAATTCAGACAATCCAACAACTTCAGGGAGATTCCCCACGAGGCTCTCCACAAGGTTCTCCATGAGGCTCCCCACGACGGTCTCGTGAAGGCACTCCTGATGGATCTCACACAGATGGACAGGCTCAATTCGAAAATGTTGAAACCATGAATGAGGCTCTGCAAAAACTCATTGCCTCTCAAGTCAATAACGCTCTTCAAGCTTTTGTTAGCCAATTACCTACTGTTCCACCCACATCTACTCCAAACAACAACACTTTGGAGAATCCTTGCTTAGGATTGGTTAATTCAGGCAGCGGTGGAACCCCTAGTGAAACACAAGAGAGAGACCCAAGTAATCCAGTTAACTCTGATTTACAAAATCTAGTACTAACCTTGCAGAAACAACTTAAGGAGCAAAATGAACGCATAGAGCAAATACCTGGAGTACCGCCCGTGATCAAGGGAGTGGATATAGATAAATATTCCCAACAACCATGGAAGCCAAGCGATGCTCCCCTCCCAATTCCAAAGAAGTTTAAGATGCCTAATATTCCAAAGTATGATGGTACATCAGATCCACGAGATCAGGTTACTGCATTCACAACAAGTGTCAAGGGCAATGATTTGACTAAGCAAGAGATTGAGTCGGTCTTGGTCAAAAAATTCGGTGAAACACTCACTAAAGGAGCCTTAACATGGTATTCTCTTTTACCCGAAAATTCTATAAATTCGTTTGCTGAGCTTGCAGATTTATTTATCAAAGCACACTCAGGAGCTCAAAAAGTTGAAAAGCGAATGGAAGATATCTTCAAAATCAAGCAAGGAGACTCAGAGTTACTTAGAGAGTTCGTAGATAGATTTCAATGGGAAAGAATGATGCTGCCACGAGTACCTGACAATTGGGCAGCCATAGCCTTTGCTAGTAATTTGAATGAGAAGAGTTCAGAAGCCACGAGGCGACTCAAAGAAAGCCTTCGAGAATTCCCAGCAACAACGTGGAATGATGTCTACAACAGATACAGTACAAAGATGAGGATTGAAGAAGACATTATTTTACGACATAAAACAGAAGAAAAGGTAAGCTAAAGGCGTGTGGAAAATGAAAAGAGATCCGGTAAAAATAGGTACGAACCATACATGGGACCTGCGGGAAAGGACTCACGATCAAGACAAGAAAATCAAAGGTACGATCACAAACCTAGGAACAGGGAATCAGGCTCCTCCTCAAGGTTCGGGAATGATCGAAACACACGCGGGTCACGAGACGATGATGGAAGTATAAAGGCAAGGTTCGGTGGTTACAACTTCAACGTAAGCACCTCTGAACTCGTGGCTGTTTTAAGGAGCATGGGAGATAAGGTACGATGGCCAAAGGAAATGCGACCAAATCCGAACAGACGAAACCCTGATCATTGGTGCGAATTTCATAACGATCATGGGCATAAAAATGTAGATTGCAGGTTTCTACAAGGTGAAGTTGATCATTTGTTAAAACAAGGGTATCTTACTGAGTTGTTCAGTGAGAAAGGTAAACAAGCATACATGAAGAACAGACAGGAGCCTCCGAAACCACCTTCGCCCAAGAGAACTATCAACGTTATCAGCGGAGGTGAAGAGATCAATGATGTATCATATAAAAAGGTTTCAAAAGTGACAATTACCCACGGGAAGCGGCCTCGACATGTACTGGAAGAAGAGAATGTTATATTCAACACCGCCGACGCCGAGGGACTCATAACTCCGCATAACGACGCACTGGTATATCTTTACTTGTACATGATACTAACGAGAAACGGGTTTTGGTTAATCCAGGTAGTTCCGTAAACATTGTTTTAATACGGGTATTGCGCGAGATGCAAGCGGAGGATAAATTAATCCCAAAGGCGCATATTTTGTCGGGATTTGATAACTCTAGTGTTGTAACAAAAGGGGAGGCAATACTTACCACGTTCGCAGAAGGCGTCGTTAAAGATACCAAATTTCAACTGGTAGATATGGAAATGGCTTACAATATGATTCTTGGGAGGCTATGGATTCATGACATGGAAGCTGTTCCTTCAACTTTACATCAAGTTATTAAATTCCCATCTCCATAGGGAATATGCCAAATCAGAGGCGATCAACAAATATCTAGAAACATCAATTTCGTTGCAGATTCAATTATTAATGGTGAAGACAAATAGCAATTACAGAATTTAGGTGAGGGTAACACGGAGTCAACCTCACCTGAGCAAAAGCAAACAGATCTGGATTCAAGACCTGATACCATTCAAGAACCGGGGGAGAATGAGAACATCAAAACAACGATAGAATAGCTAGAGGCCGTGGTATTATTTGTACATTGGCCCGAGAGAAAAGTGTACATAGGAGCTAATCTTAGCCCGAGGTAAAACGTAAATTGATTGAATTTTTAAAAGCTAATGCGGACTGTTTTGCTTGGTCCCATTCTGACATGACAGGGATACCACCGGAAGTCATGACTCATAAGTTGAATGAAGATCCATCATATCCTCCCGTCAAGCAGAAGAAAAGAAAGCAAGGAACTTTCAAAAATAAGGTGATTCAAGAGGAAGTTCAAAAGTTGCTAAAAATTGGTTCAATTCGTGAGGTAAAATATCCTAACTGGTTAGCTAATACTGTTGTGGTTCCTAAGAAGAACGGTAAGTGGCGAGTCTGTGTAGATTACACAGACCTTAATAAAGCCTGTCCAAAAGATTCCTTTCCTTTACCGCACATAGATCAGTTAATTGATGCTACTGCAGGGCATGAGCTATTAAGTTTTTTAGATGCATATTCAGGCTATAATCAAATCAAGATGGATCCAGGAGATGAAGAAAAAACTTATTTTATAACAGATAGGGGGACTTACTATTACAAGGTAATGCCCTTCGGTCTTAAGAATGCAGGTGCAATGTATCAAAGGTTGGTCACCCAAATGTTTCAAGAACATTTAGGTAAAACCATTGAAGTGTATATATATGATATGCTAGTTAAGACCCAACATTCAGAAGATCATATATCACACCTATTTGACATGTTTAAAATTTTACGAAAATATAATATGAAGTTGAATCCAGAAAAATGTGCATTTGGTGTGGCATCAGGAATTTTTTTAGGTTTTCTTGTTTCTAACCGTGGTATTGAAGTGAATCTTGCACAGATTAAGGCCATTGCAGAAATTCCAGATATACTTTCCAACAAGAAAGAGGTTCAAAGACTGACAGGAAGAATCGCAGCTTTGGGAAGGTTCATTTCTAAATCATCAGAAAAATGTTTTAAATTCTTCTCGGCTCTTAAGAAGCAGGATCATTTTGAATGGGATGAGGAGTGTCAACAAGCACTTAGGGATTTGAAAATATACTTGTCAAATCCACCTTTGCTAGCAAAACCCAAGGCTGGGGAGAAACATTTCATCTACCTTGCTGTTTCAGAAGTTGCGGTAAGCGCGGTTTTGGTTCGAGAGGAGCAGGGTAAACAATCTCCTATCTATTATGTTAGTAAATCTTTGTTAAATGCAGAGACACGGTATCCACAATTGGAAAAATTAGCACTTGCTCTAATCATGGCATCTAGGAAGTTAAGACCTTACTTTCAATGTCATCACATTGTCGTAGTGACTGCATATCCCCTATGTAATATATTGCATAAACATGAATTGTCGGGAAGGTTAGTTAAATGGGCCATAGAGCTAAGTGAATATGAAATCACGTACTTACCTAGAACAGCAATAAAATCACAGATATTAGCTGATTTCATCGCTGACTTTAGCCAAGGGATGCAATTAGAAGCAGAAAAAGAAGTACAAGTACTTAATGGGGCTAATCCTGGAACATGGACCTTATTTACTGATGGCTCATCTAACGTAAAAGGTGCAGGATTAGGAATTGTTTTAGTACCACCTACGGGTGAAACTATTAGGCAAGCCATTAAATGTCATTCTGTAACTAACAATGAAGCGGAGTATGAAGCTGTGATTGCAGGTTTAGAATTGGCACGAGAACTTGGTATAAATCAAGTAGCGATCAAAAGTGGCTCACAGCTCGTGGTTAATCAAATGCTGGGGACTTACACAGCTAAGGAAGCAAGGATGCAACTGTACTTGGAAAAGGTACGGGAACTGATAAAGCAATTCCAAACTTGGAAGGTCATACAGATATCGAGGGATGAAAATGTTGAAGCAGATGCCTTAGCTAATCTCGCATGCGCAGCTGATATAGCAAAAGATGCAAATGCTGCAATTATACATTTATTTCACTCAGTTCTCGATCCAGATAAGAATGAGGTAAATTTTAATAATTTAATTTGGGATTGGAGAAACGAAATTGTTGCTTTTTTATAGTATGGAACCGTCCCTAGTGACAAGAAGCAAGCGCATGCACTTCGAAAAAAGGCTACTCGTTACTGTTTAAAACAAGGGAATCTTTATCGTAAGATGTTCGGTGGTCCATTAGCAAGATGCCTCGGACCTTCTCAAACGGAGTATGTAATGAGGGAAATACATGAAGGGCATTGCGGGAATCATGCAGGAGGAAGATCACTAGTAAGAACTTTGATTAGAGTAGGATATTACTGGCCTAAAATGGAGGAAGAAGCGGAAAGTTTTGTAGCTAAATGTGATAAATGTCAAAGGTACGGTAACAACATGCATAGACCTGCGGAGTTGTTACATGCGGTCATATCACCATGGCCATTCATGAAGTGGGGAATGGATATCGTGGGTCCATTACCACAAGCAAAAGGACAGGTAAAATTTTTGCTCGTACTTACTGATTACTTCACTAAATGGGTAGAAGCAGGAGCATTCAAACAGGTACGAGAAAAGGAGGTCAAAGACTTCATTTGGCGTAATATCATCTGCCGATTTGGTGTACCAAAAGAGATTGTATGCGACAATGGCCCTCAATTTATCGGAGCTCAAGTCACTGAGTTTTTTGAGAGCTGGCAAATTAAGAGAATCACATCTACACCTTATCACCCAGTAGGCAATGGGCAAGCAGAATCAACGAACAAAGTCATAATCAACAATTTGAAGAAACGTTTAGAGGAATCAAAGGGTAATTGGCCTGAAGTGTTACCCGGAGTTTTATGGGCATATCGCACGACAACAAAGACGAGCATAGGTGAAACTCTTTTCTTTTTAGTTTATGGAGCTGAAACATTAATCCAGTTGAAATAGGAGAACCGAGTACAAGATTCTCACAAGCAACACAAGAATCTAATGATGAAGAGATGCGAGTCAATTTGGATCTACTTGAAGGCAAGAGAGAAGCCGCATTAATAAGAATGGCAGCACAAAAGCAAGTGATCGAACGATATTACAACAGGAAAGCACGACTGCGATACTTCAAAACTGGGGACTTCGTGCTTAAAAAGGTTTTTCAATCTACAAAGGTGGCCAACGCGGGTAAACTAAGTCCTACCTGGGAAGGACCCTACAGAGTTCGAGATATTGCAGGAAAAGGAGCATACGAGTTGGAAACAATGGACGGGAAGGTGCTTCCTTCGCATTGGAATGCAATTCATTTGAAGAGATATTACTTCTAAGGAAAAACCCACGGTCAGGTATCACCATGTTAAATTATATTTGTTTTTGAATTGTTAAAATTTTACTAACGATTTTAGATGATAGGCAAATCGCTAACCCGTACTAAATGATGAGTCACGACCTGTAAGGCAAAATGGAATAAACTAAAATTCCTGGCCCAGGGTTACAATTATTCTGATAGAAATTTAAACGGGTTAAGCAGTCTTCATCTATAATCGTACCTCCGAGTCCCGTATGTATTTCCTTTTCAGGAAAAGGACCAAATGAGAGAAACTATCAAGTGCTCGAGGCTTCATACTTCAACACTCAAACACTTGGGGGACTACATAATATACACAAGTATATATAAAGAGGGTAGAGAAGATTGAAGAAAAATCAAGCCTGAGAAAAAGTCAAGTGCAGAGTAATAAAAGTCAAATGAAGTCATGAGCCAAGGCTAAAGAAATCCTTACTGTAATTAGGGTAAAAGTTGTGTACTAAAGCAGGTTGTAAAGAAAAACCTTGCATTTATTGTTCTAAAACGGGTTATAAAGAAAAACCTCGTGTTTGTTATTTTTTATTAAAATATCTGTTACAAGAAAAAATAGTTACGAGAAAGTTATAGATGTAATTCAAGCACATGTAAAGTATTACTCAAAACATGTCAAAGTTCAGAATTAATACTTTCTCGAAGTTATTGCAAAAAACATGTGTGTTCCTATTTCTTTTATCGTATGATCACACCATTATGAAGTTGAGACGTCTTCTTCATTAAGTGTCAAAATATAAAAGGGCCCTCTTTTATAAAACTCATGTTATTTAGTCATGAGGTTAATGAAAGCATTTTCAAAGAATAAAAATGCA
>NW_017681099.1:0-3396 GCF_001879085.1 Nicotiana attenuata
GTAGGTTTCCCAGATACTTTTTGACAAGAGTCTGATCACTAGAGTGAAGATCTTTCCACCAGCTTAGTAGTTTTGGGTGGACGTTGGTGACCATGCCAAATCTAGGGACTTCGTGCCTCATATTTATGCCAGACAAATAAGGTTAGACCCTTCCCCCTACCAAGACTCGACTATTTAATATCAAAAATTAGCATGGAGCATTTAGTTCTCCAAATAAATGCACAGAACGTGGTGATGTCCGTTTGGGTTTAGGAAACCCAATGGACTTTGGACAAGGCTATCCTAAAGGATCATTATGTGGACAACATAACTGACCCAACTAGGTTTGACCATGATACATGCACAATTTGAACAGAGTAAGGTTTCTATGGGGTTTTCGACTGGTACCCTTGAGCGGACAACTCAAGGGGGAAGGAACGGAACCGTCGACTGCACTGCTGATCGACTGGTTTTACCGCAAATATGCCTTTACGGATTTAGGGGGTAATAATGTAGAAATAGCACAACCACTCATTATAAGCGTTGCTATGGTATTTGTTTGGCACGAGTGGAGTATGATGTCAAGCATGATTATGCAATAATTAAAAGCATGTTGATATGTATTTGCACATTAAGAAAGCGATAAATATAATAGTTTCCTAATTTAAAGCAATAAAGGAAAGAAACAAGGGAGATATGTTAGTTTTGCTTTCAGAGAAGAAAAATTAAATGCTCAAAGGAATTAAACAAATCATTGCACAGAGGCACATATTCACAAGAACAATCTGAATGGTAAAAGCCAAAAAATTCCCAGCAGAGTCGCCATGCTGTCGCGCACCCTTTTTCCCTCTTTGCATCGAAAAATCGGGTTTATGACATTTTGGGCATAGGACAACTCATTCCTTTTGGGAACTGGGTTTTGCATTTGAAGAGTCACCACCTAATGATTTAAGGTGCATTAGGACACCTATAAGGTTGACTTCTAGGTTCGTTTGATAATCAGAGATAGGGTAAGGGCTTGAAATTATCCTAAGGGGAAGGTGTTAGGCACCCCTCAGGATCCACTAGTGTGGTTCCCGGCCAGACAGTTTTTTGTGAATTTGTGCAATTTAGCAAATAGACAAGTAAAGGCTCAAATAGTAGGGGATTTATGTTTAAACACATAAGAGTTCGAAAGAGCAATTATTAAAAGGTGGATTTTGAAAAGAAGTGGCAAATGAAAAGAAAAGGGGTCCTAGGTTTATTTATAATATGGATCACATCAATGCAACACCCGGTAATCACTGCTCAAAAAAAGGCTATACGTGGTATTAGCGCATCGGTCATCATATCCATATCTACCCTTCACACCCCGTCGAGGTGTTAAAGCGCGGATTGGTCTCGACCACTATTGTATGCTATTACCCGTCACATTCCTATCAGTCCCGAAGGAAATTAGGACTACTATTCATAAAGAGGAGGGATATTATGCTGACATTTAGGTTTCAAAAGGTGAAAAAGCTAATGCGGCATACAAAAACACATAGGACTGCACATAAAAGGGAAACATGTAACAGCTAAAAGGCTCATGTATACCTCCTCAAGCAAAGCACATAAATAGCATGACTTAAACACAGTCAGGGTCTGAATCTAAAATACTAAGGCAATGGGAGTTTAATTGTTGAGACAGACAAGTTTATTACATAACTCAGATAAGAAGTCCGAATCAGGCCTGCCTGCTGGTTGTAGCGGTTACTAGTTAACAAAGGCGGGTTCAGTTTTATTTGTTGTCACCTAGGCTTGCCTAAGTGTTTGGGTGAGATCCTATAAACATGATATCTATTACTGATTCAGAATGTGGCAAAGCAGTAACAATTCTTAAATAAACGACTTGAGATCCTATAGACATGCTTTCTAAACCGTATTAATAAGAAGAGAGGAAGTTGTTTTAAAATTAGTTTAGAACAGTATGATTTGAACTGATTTTAGACTAGGTTGGTTTCAGATTCTATAGACATAAACTCTATTGTTGCTAATTTTAATTCCTATAGATATGATATCTAGTTGAACGTGAAATGAAGTAGGCAGGATTTCCAGCGATGTTCCTATAGGCATGATTTCTATAAAAAATACTGATTTTAATCCTCTAATCATGACATCTAGTTTAGAACCTGACTTTAACATATGGTCATAATGTATGATTATAGCCATTAGACCCTAAAGGCATGATCTCTAAGTGGGGAATTAAACATGCAGAACTTTATTAGATAGATCTTATAGGCAGGATATTTAAGTGTGGAATTAAACATGCGGAACTTTATAACTCAGATCCTATGGGTAGGATATCTAAGCGTAGAAGTTAAAACATGCAGAAATTTATTAAACAGATCCTATAGGCAGGATATCTAAGTGTGGAAGTAAAACATGCAAAATTTGAAAACAGATCCTAGAGGCATGTTATCTACCCTCCTAATAGATAAAACACACATAATTACCCCATCCCTTTTCACTAGCCAACCCCAATATTTATTGCAAATTATTACAGACCAAATACTGAATTACATCAGAAAAGTGTAAAATAAGAAGTTACAACCATAGGAAGCCTGATTCTGACTTCCTCTCTGAGTTATGGAATAAACCACCTCAAATGCCACTTGTTTCAAAGCCTTTCTCAGACCTGGGTGTGTCAGAGTTCCCTAAGGGTCTCAAGGGACCCCTGGCAGTGCTTACACCGAGGTTTGCATAACCATATAGAGATGAGTGCAGTGTGGAAGGGCCTGCCCTTATGTGTCCAAGTTCAAAGGGAGCTCAGGGGTCCCAAGGCAAGGCTCACACAAGAGGGGCAGAACATGGGTTCTAAGAGTATAATGGAAGAGCAGAAACAGAGATTTAAAACTGAGTGGGAAATAGAGAAGGGTAAGGGTGATTGGAAAATAGTAGTACAGAATCAGCATTTTTTGTACAGAGGGGTCAGGGGTTTGGGAATTCATTGCAGGGAGCATATGACCTTAGGAAGGGGTCAGGTTTGGGCATGCACAACAATAGATGGTGCTGGTATGCCCATAAACCAACCAGAGAACACAACACATAGAGGGGATATGAAGCATATGACCCCAGGGAGGGTCGGGTTTGGGTCATGCATATCAATGTCTAATGCTGACATGCCCTCAAACCAACCAGAGAATACAAACACATATGGGGATATGGGGGGTTTGGGATTCATAAGGCATAATCATATAATCAAATGACTGACATAGTATTTATACATGAAGGAACACACTGATTTACAACATGCTTTAGGAATGAAACTTGATTAAACACAAACATGAAACATGCAAGAGTGAAGGCAATAGTAAAGAAAACATGTTGTTTTTGATGCTTGAAGATTAATTAGAACATACCAGTAAAGAAGCAAATGCAGAAAGAAAAGTAAGCAAC
>NW_017681099.1:4828-6139 GCF_001879085.1 Nicotiana attenuata
CGTGGATAGAAGTTGAGCCAAGACTGGACTAGATCTCTTTGAGATCTGTCCACGAAATCACGGAAACAAACAACCAGGAGACACAAGAGATCGGTACATGTCTCAAACAGCCACGGGAGTCCATGGATTGGGTGAGAATCGAAGGGGATTAAGGTTGATCTGGGTGGCGGCGGCAAGGGTTTAGGTAAGATAGCAGAGAGGGGGGGATTCAAGGGCGGCGGGTTGGTGGAAATGAATTAGGTTAAGGGGTAGTTTGGGTTTATTTTAGGTAGGTGAAATGGTGGCCATTGATCTGAATGATCAACGGCCTAGATTAGATGGGGTAGATAGGGATCCAGGCTTGGGTTGGGTTTAAAGGGTTAGGGTCAGGTTTTAATTAGAAATTGGGCCAGGGGATTGAGGATTCGATTTAGGCTAGATTTTAAAGCCAATTTTGCCTATAAGTTAAATAGCCATTTTTCCCTTTTAATTTATAAAAAATAGCAAATAGTTTTTCTGAAAATAAATTCCAAATACTAAAATGGTTTATATTACATATTAATAATATAAAAATACAAGACTCAATTTTATGAATATATAACATAATTAAACCTTAGAAATGGCTTATACTGCAATTATATGTAATTAGCTTTAAAATACTAAATAAAATTGTAAAAAATATAAAAAAGGTTATCTTAGCCATATTTTGGAATAAATGTAAAAATCCAATAGACGAATTATCAAAATAATAATTTTGGAAATAATTATTGGGATTTTATGGATAAAAAGGGAGAAAATAAATCAATTTAAACCTTTAAAAATTATGGAAAAATAATAAGACACTTGGACATGCGTATATATGCATATATATGCTATTTTGAAGGTATTTTGCATGTTGAAAATATATGGGGAAAAATTAAGTATCAACACTTACCTCAAACCGTGAAAATCTCTACTCCAATAAGTCCTTACCTTGCGAATCGGCCTCTGAACACCTCGCATTTAGCCACAAACAACTCGATACGGTCAACACAAGCTATAGGAATCAATTCCATATGAACAATCTAAGTTCTTAGTCAAAACTCAAAAAGTCAACTCAAAAGTCAACCCCGGGCCCACATCTTGGAATCCAATGAAAGTTACAAAATCTGAACACCCATTCAATAACGAGTCCAACCATACCAAATTTACCAAATTCTGTCACTAAATCGTCACTCAAATCCACAAATTTAACTCTCCAATCCCTAGACCGAAACTCCCAAAATTCAACCTCAAAAACACATAAACTAGTTGGGAAATTCAAGGGGTAAACAATATATTGCATAAAAATGA
>NW_017681099.1:7457-11899 GCF_001879085.1 Nicotiana attenuata
GGCGTAGCTCTTCTGTCTAGACTAGGCCGTGCGAAGACGATCCTGAATCAACTTAAACTTATCCAATGCATCCTGAACCAAATCAGTACCCAATAGCCTAGCCTCATCCGGCTCAAACCATCCTACCGGAGACCGGCATCGTCTCCCATACAAAGCCTCATACAGAGCCATTTGAATGCTCGCTTGGTAGCTATTGTTGTAGGCAAACTCTGCAAGCGGCAGAAACTGATCCCAAGAACCCCCGAAATCTATGACATAAGCGCGTAGCATATCATCCAATATCATAATAGCGCACCCTGATATCTGAGGGTGGAATCTTGTACTCAACTCAACCTATATGCCTAACTCTCGCTGCACTGCTCTCCAAAACTTCGATGTAAACTGCGTGCCCCTATATGAAATGATAGACACCGGCACACCGTGAAGGTGAACAATCTCACGGATGTAAATCTCTGCCACCGCTCCGAAGAATCAATACAGGAATGAATTGCGCAGATTTGGTCAACCGATACACAATCACCCAAATAGCATTAAACTTCGTCGAAGTCTATGGGAGCCTAACTCTAAAATTCATGGTGATACGCTCCCATTTCCACTCCGGAATCTCAATACTCTGAAGGAATTCGCCAAATCTCTTATGCTTGTACTTCACCTGCTGACAATTTTGGCACCAAGCAACAAACCCCACTACATCCTTTTTGCTCCTCCTCCACCAATAGTTCTGCCTCATGTCCTGATACATCTTTGCGGCACCCGGATGAATAGAATACCGCGAACTGTGGGCCCTCAAGAATCAACTAACACAACCCACTACATCGGGTACACAAATCCAACCCTGCATCCTCAACACCCCATCATCCCCAATAGTAATCTCCTTAGCATCACCGTGCCGAACCGTGTCCCTAAGGACAAGCAAGTCAGGATCATCATACTGACGCTCTCTGATGCGATCATATAAGGAAGACCAAGAAACCACACAAGCTAGAACCCGACTGGGCTCTGAAATATCTAATCTCATGAACAGATTGGCCAAGGCCTAAACATCTGATGCAAGCGGTCTCTCACCAACATGAGTAAATGCAAGGCTCCGCATACTCACTGCCTTCCTACTCAAGGCATCGGCCACCACATTGGTCTTCCTGAGATGATACAGAATGCTGATATCATAGTTCTTTTGCAGCTCCAACCATCTTCGCTGCCTCAAATTTAGATCCTTTTGTTTGAACAAATGCTAGAGACTCCGATGATCTGTAAATACCTCACAAGACACATCATAGAGATAATTCCTCCAAAACATCAATGCATGAACAATGGTTGCCAACTCCAAATCATGAACAAGGTAGTTCTTCTCATGAGGCCTCTACTGGTGCGAAGAATAAGCAATCACTCTACCCTCCTGCATCAAGACACACCCAATACCAATTCGAGAAGCATCACAACACATTGTTTAAGAGCCTGACGCTGAAGGCCAAACTAGAACCAGAGCTGTGGTTAGGGCAGTCTTGAGCTTCTGGAAGCTCTCCTCACACTAATCCGACCACCTGAATGGTGCACCCTTCTTGGTAAACTTGGTTAAAGGCGCTGCAATGGACGAGAAACCCTCCACGAAGCGAAGTTAATATCCGGCCAAGCCGAGAAAACTCCGAATCTCAGTAGTTGAAGACGGTCTAGGCCAACTCTAAACTGCCTCTATCTTCTTTGGATCCACATTAATCCCCTCGCAAGACACCACATGCCATAAGAACGCCACCGAACTAAGCCAAAACTCACACCTCTGAAGTACAATCCTCAAAGAACCAAAAAGGAGTCATGTAGCTTTAATTACTGAATCGCTTCCCAGCGGTCTGTTCCGGGTTTGTTTAGATCTGATTATAAATTATGTTTCAGGAAAGATCCGACATAGTTTTATACGGATAGTGCAATGAGATAGAGTCAAAATTGAAGTCCTTATGATTCAACCAAAGGGCGTATAATTTATCAACTCCACAATAAAGATTTAAAGGATTAGTTTTTCAACTTCACCATTCCTTTCGGTGGAATACAGCTATGCATGCTCCTCCTGGCTACGTGAGTACACCAGGATATCATCAATGAATACTATGACAAAAGAATTAAGTTATGGCTGAAATACATAGTTCATCAGATGCATGAATGCTGCTGGGGCATTGGTCTGCGCAAAAGACATCACAAGGAACTCATAGTGATAGTAGCGGGTCCTGTATGCCGTCATTAGAATATCCGAGTCCCCAATCTTACCAGACCTCATATCAATCTGAAAGAACACCCTCGCTCCCTAAAGCTGGTCAAGTAGGTCATCAATGCGCATAAAAGGATACTTGTTCCTGATTGTAACTTTGTTCATTGCCTATAGTCGATGCACATCCGCATAGTACCATCCTTCTTTTTCATAAGCAGAACCATTGCACCCCAAGGAGACACACTATACTGAATAAACCCCTTATCAAGGAGCTCTTAAAGCTGCTCTTTCAATTCCTTCAACTCTGCTAATGCTATACGATATGGAGGAATATAAATGGGCTGAGTGCCCAACACTAAGTCAATACCAAAATCGATATCCCTGTCGAATGGCATACCACGCAGGTCTGCAGGAAACACACCCAGAAAGTCTTGTACTACCTGAACATAATCAATAGTAGGAGTATCAGCACCAACATCCCTGACAAAAGCAAAATATGACAAGCACCCCTTCAACTATCCATTGGGCCTTCAGGTAAGAGATTACACTGCTGGGAACATAATCTAGAACCTCTCCACTCGATCCTTGGCAACATTAACATCGCTAACGTCATGGGCTTAGCGTGACAATTTCGAATAGCATGATATGGAGATAACCAATACATACCCAAAATCACATCGAAATCAACCATACTAAGCAATAAGAGATAACCTCTAGTCTCCACTCCCCCAATAGTCACCATACACGACCGATACATAGGATCCACAATAATACTATCACCCACCGATGTAGATACACGGGCAAGAGAGACCAAAGACACACGAGGCATATCCTAATAACAAGCAAAATGTGATGATACATAGGAATAAGTGGAACCAGGGTCAAATAATATAGAGGCATCCCTGTGACATATAGAGACAAAATATGTGATCACTGTGTCTGAAGCATCGGCCTTTGGCCTGGAAGGAATATCATATTATCAAGTCCGATCGGCCTCCCCCTTTAAGGCGACTGTAACTGCCTGAGCCCTACCTCGAGCTGGCTGCGCGGGTGGTGAAGTAACTGGTGCAGAAGTCATAGCCTGACCCCTCTGCTACTAGACCTCCCAAGAGATGGGAACACTGCCTCCTGATATGCCCAAGCTCCCCACACTTGTAGCAACCCCGATCAGTCAATGGTGGTGGTAACTAAATCAGACCCCGTGAACCAGAATAACCACTCAAAGAAGTTAGAGCAAATGAGCCCTGAACTGAAGGAGCACGAGATGAACTCTAATCTAGGAGAGAACATAGAGATGACTGACCCAGAAGAGCACCGTATGCACCATGGCTAGCTGATGCACAACGATTAACTAGGCGAGCCATTTGAGCTGGTCTATAAAGACGACCTCTGTTGTGGTAGGACGACCCCCAGAAGGAACATCACTGAAATCACCCGAACCACAAGGCCTCTTAGCCTCCTTCTCCTTACGCTCTTGACTATAAACTAACTCTAGTCGCCAAGCAATATCAACCACCTCGTCAAACCTAGCCCCCGATGCATTCTCCTGAGTTATAACAAAATGGAACTGATAGTTGAGGCCATCAATGAACATCCGATCCTACCCCTCTCCCTCTTAGTGGGAACCAACCAAATCGCATGATAATCAAACTCTGAAAGTCTGATCTCATACTAGGTCACCGAGAGACCCTCCTAGCATAGCTGCTCGAACTACCTACGCAACTCCTCCCTGTGGGTCAGTGGCACAAACTTCTCCATAAATAGAACGGAGAGCTCAGGCCATGAATGTGGTGCATCATTGGGTGGCCTACTCCGCTCATATGCCTCCTACCATTTAAAGGCTACACTCGTCAATTGAAAAGTTGTAACTGAGACCCCACAAGTCTCAAGAATACACACCGTGTGAAGAATCTGCTGGCACCGATCCAAGAAATCTTGAGCATCCTCCGACTCAGCTCCAACAAATGTTGGAGGATTGAGCCCCCTAAACCTCTCTAGTCTCTTCTGCTCCTTATCACTAATAACGGGACCAACCTGGGCCTAAGTAACTACAACTGTCTTGGCCCTTGGTGTCTGAAGTCCCTGCACCACCTGCTGTGGAGTACGGGCGGCGGGATTCTGTGCACCTCCCCCGACCTAAGAAGTGGCTGGAGCGGTCGGAACTGAAACCNCCTGTGCAAGGCTAGTGCAAACATCAATATGTAGGCCAGAGCCCTCCTGGAACGGCCTTGAATCACAACGGGGC
>NW_017681100.1:0-11897 GCF_001879085.1 Nicotiana attenuata
GTAAGCCAGAAAACTTAAATGTGAAATTCTGTGAAAAAAAATGCTAAATTTTGATATGAAAATGAATAAATTTGACTTCGGTCAACTTTTTGGGTAAACGGACCCGGACCCGTGATTTGACGGTCCCGGAGGGTCCGTAGGAAAATATGGGACTTGGGCGTATGCCCGGAATCGAATTCGAGGTCCCAAGCCCGAGAAATGAATTTTTGTGTGAAATTGTTTTCTGGAAATAATTAAGGAAATTGGAAATGAAATTTGATTAAAAGACTGTGATATCGGGCCCGTATTTTTGTTTCGGCACCCGGTATAAGTCTTATATATGGTTTAAGCGCTTTCTGTAAGGTTTGGTTGAAATCGGACGTCGTTTGACGTGTTTCGGACTTAAAACTCTAAATTTGAAAGTTTATGAAGTTTGAAGAAAAACTTGTGATTTTGAGGTTTGATATATGCGTTCGCATATACCAAATTCCTGGACCCCAGCGTTTCCTTCTACGCGTTCGCGTTTCCCCTTCCGCGTTCGCGATGTCTTGCCAAGTTTACCCTTCGCGAACGCGGTCCTCTTTTCGCGAACGCGAAGAGCAATTTTTGCCCAGTTATATTTATTTCCAAAACAGAATAGTTACGGGATTTTCATAAGTTTCACACGAGCTCCTTCTTCTCCAAGGTCCTTAGGCATCCATTGAAGCTCCCTTTCACCAAAACTTCTTGGGTTAGTAAATCTTAACTTGTTTTCTTCATTCTCCATCAATATTTGTTGAATTCCTAAGCCTAAAACATGTAATTTAGGGTAGAAATTGGGGGAAACGGGTAGAGTTAGGGCTTTTTACTTTTTCTTGATTTGGACCTCGTTTTGGGGTCGAATTTGAGAACAAACTATATATTCGGGCTCGTGTATGGATGGGGGATTTGATTTTGGTCCGAACCTCGTGTTTTGACCAAGCGGCCCGGGGGGCAATTTTGGGATTTTTGGAAAGAAAGCTTGGAAATCTATAATTAGACATTGGGTTTGATTTGTTTAGCATATATTGATATTATGAAGTCATTATTGTATAGATTTGACTGAGTTGGAGCCGAATTCGAGAGGGAAAGCGGTTGTTGTGGATTGATTTGGCCGTGGAAGTTGAGGTAAGTGTTTGGTTTAACCCTAGCTTGAGGGAATAGGAGTTGAGTCTTATTTGCTACTTGTTGATTGTCGAGTACGATGTATAGGCATGGTGACGAGTATCTATACATTGGTGTCTAGCATGACCGTGAGTCCTTATTTTGCGAATAGTTTGGATTTTGTTATACCTTCCATGCTTAATTGATAACTTCTATATGTTGTAAAGATCTTGTGAAAGAAATTGTGATTTTTGAACTTCGTGGAGCGTTGACTCAAGTTGAAATAGAAATTGTAAAGGTATATGAGATAAGTAAATCTTTGGAGCATTGGCTCGACTGATAATGTGAACTATGAGATGAAAGTGAAAGAAAGAGAAAGAGCTATTGATATTTTCCCTTGCTGGGACGTTGAGATTATTGATGTTGTACCCTTGCCGGGTTTTAATTGTTTGTTTGTGTTCCCTTGCCGGGATTTTCATTATTGTTTATTTATTCCCTTGCCCTTGTTTGTGATTGTTGATTGGGTGAGGAAGAGTGTTAAAGCACGAAGGGTGATGCTGTGCATTGTTTGTTTCTTGCGAGGAAAGAGTGTAAAGCACGAAGGGTGATGCCGTGCACTGTTTGCTTATTGTGAGGAAAAGAGAGTAAAGCACGAAGGGTGATGCCGTGCCGCACGATGTATCATTCCGTGCCAATTCTATTGATTATATGTGAGGAAAGAGAGTAAAAGCACGAAGGGTGATGCCGTGCACATTTTATGATATTATTGCTTGGTGAGGATGAGAGTAAAAACACGAAGGGTGATGTCGTGAACATTTTATGATATCATTGCTTGGTGAGGTTGAGAGTAAAAGCACGAAGGGTGATGCCGTGCACTTATTGTAGTTTGCTATGGTTTCTTGTTGTTATTAGTTCAAGTGCATTACTTGTCTTATTCCATTATTTCTGTGATTCTTTACGTTGACATTTCCCTTTATCTTGTCACTTGTTATTATTGAACTATGGTGTCCTTGCACAACGTTATGTCTTGAATTTATGCCTTAATTGCTTCATTACTATGTGACTTAATTGCTACGTGACATTCAACATATTAATTACTAAATTGCCTAATTGCCCCCTTATAATCCATAATTAATTGCTACTTGTCCTTAATTGTTTTTCTTAGTGAATCATAATTTTCGTGTACCTGTTTTCTTACGAAATCGTATTAATTATTGCGTTTGTTAGAGTAAATTTCTTTTGGAGGAACTGTTGATTTAATGAAAATGGGAGCGGGTGGTACGCCTACCACGAGTGACATTGAAATGGGAGCGGGTGGTACGCCTACCACGAGATATTGAGAAATGGGATCGGGTTGCACGCCTGCAACAAGATGAGTTGGATATGAAAGTTGCCTTATCTCTTCGTTTATTGCTAGAAGTTAAATTGAGATATACTCTTTATCAAACCTGATATTTTATTTCTAACTGTTGCCCCTGAAGCATGCTCCCTTCCCCAACTTAAATTGTTATTTTCTTGATACTTTTCCGTTGTACTTGTATATATATATATCTGCACAGGTTTATTTGGTGGTCTGGTCCTAGCCTCATCACTACTTCGCCGGGGTTAGGCTAGGCACTTACCAGCACATGGGGTCGGTTGTGCTGACACTACACTCTATGCTATTTTGCACAGATCGAGGCTTCGGACAGCAGCAGCAGTATTGTGGGAGTAGGCTTTGAGTCCAGCGAGACCCGAGGTAGCCTTGCAGGCGTTCGCAGGCCCTGGCGTCTCCTTTCATCTATATTCCTGTTTCTTTCATGTATTTCTGGAGACAGTGTCGAGTTTATTTCTTTCAGACCTTTATGTGTAGTATTCTTAGACCATCTGTGAAACTGTGACACCAGTCTTGGGTGGAGGCTTTTGTTGGGATTTTTCCGCATTTTTTTAATTCAATTTTCTATAATATGGAGACTTCCGCTTATTATTTAATTTCGTTACTATGGTATTATTGCCGATAATTGTTAAAAGGAATTATGTTATTAATGGAAAGGTAATTAAAATTGTCTTGCCTAGCTCTCATTAGTAGGCGCCATCACGACTCCCGAGGGTGGGAAATCCGGGTCGTGACACCGGGATTCCTATATGTTCTTGTTTATTTCCCTTGCCCGTGCTGATACTATACTCTGTTCTCTTTTGCACAGATCCAGGTCCCGGACAACAGTAGTAGCTCGGGAGCCAGCCTTCAGTCCATCGAGACTCCGAGGTAGCCTTGCACGCGTCCGCAGGTCCGGCGTCTCTTCTATCTTATATTTTATTCTGTTATCTCATGTTTTCGAGACAAACAGTGTTATATTTCTTTCAAAGGATTGTATTTAGTACTCTTAGTAGTCTGTGGATGATGTGACTCCAATTCTTGGGTAGAGGCACATGTTGAATTCCGCATTATTTTTCAGCTATTTAATTTAAGTCTTCTGCTTTAATTTCATATTTCGCTGTCATTTAAATATTTAACGCTTGTTGTTATGATTTATAAAAGGATTTAAAATAAAGTAGGTAGGAGTTTATGATTTGTGGCTTGCCTAGCTTCTACGAGTAGGCGCCATCATGACCCCCCGAGGGTGGGGAAATCCGGGTTGTGACAAAAATACCTACTTCTAATAGTGAATTCTCTGGCCGAATCCTCCAGGGTTACTGCAATTGAAAATACTTTTACATGTTCAGTCAATTAGTAGTGTGTACACCAACATGAATCTTAGATGAACAATAGGGCAGGAGTTCTTAAAACGATGAATCATCAATTTCTACATAACTATGAGTCAGAATCGTCGGCGTCATCATCCACTATTGGCTCATCCTTTTAGGCGAACAGATCTGGCCATGGCTACAGCGGAGAAGATTTGAGGGCCAGATTTTTTATCGTCTCCATTTTTAGTTTTAATACAATGTATACAGTATTTTGCTTAGCCGGAAAGCACCATCTCCGACGAACTTTCTTCTCTTCTTTGCTATTTAGTTACGTACAATGATTCAAATACACCGTATGATGTACAAGTACACTCAAATATATTGTATTTTTGTATAAATACATTATTTTTTTGCCTGTATTTATGTATTCTGAAGGTCTGTATTTTTTGAATACAGACGAATATCACTGTGTTTTGTGATTTTTTGTTGTTTGAATACAGCCGAATTAAAATCGGTGAATTAAATATAATGTATAATAGAGAATATCTATGAATTGAATAAAATGTATACAGTCGAAAGAATAGAACGGTATACACCCTATTTTCTTAGTTTTTGTTGTTTGAATACAACTGAATGCAATATAGTGAAATTGAATACAATTCAATATTGCGCTTTCCGTTATTGAACACTCGTAATCACTATTTATTTTAGGAGGATTACCTCACTATATTTATAAATACATTCGCGAATGCACGGAATACATAATTAAACATCTGTAATCCCTATTTTTTACCTCACCGTATTTATAAATATAGTCGCGTGAATACATGAAACACAACACAATAGCAGCAAAATTTATGTAGAATTGATTTTGCTGAGTTAAATTAAGAGTGATACACGCTAATTGATCATGTTTTTGTTATTAAACAGCTGGATTTTCCTATTTTTTAGGCAAATTCCGCTATTGTATTCATGATTACAGTAGCACGAATACAACAAAATACAGTCGCACAACTGGACTCCCATATTTTTTAGGTGAATTTCACTACTGTATTCATGAATATAGTAGCACGAGTATAGCGAATACAGTCGCGTAACAAATAAATAGTAGTTATAGGAAGTAATTATGTATATGGTAGCTATAGGAAGTTAATAGCCACTAAATAATAGTAATTTCTGAAAATTCCTCTTTTTGAGCTATTAGTGCTTCAAGCTTAGGTCACTGGTTTAGAAACAAGTTATACCCGAATTGTAATATAGAGAGTAGTTATTTAAAATTATATATGTCGTGATTGTAATATATAAATTATTTTCTATCGAGTATATGGATCATTGTATAAAAAATTGAATATGGGGTGTATGACTTAAACATGTGATTAGTTTAAAAATGTATAAGTATTTTGAAAAGGTTTGAGAAGATCCACAAGGGTTGTTTTTGCATTTTGAATGTTGTATATTCATGTATAACTTGATCATGATATGGTTATAGTACATTGGTCTTGGTATAAAATAGTACATCAATTGATGTACTAATTATACTAAGATTAGTGTCACAATCCCAGTTCGCCCTCCGTGAACTATCGTAACGGCACCTAGTCTCTACGACTAGGTAAGCCTAACAAATTGCGGAAAAAGAAACAACAAAATAAAACTAGCCAAAAATTGCGGAATAACATAATAAAACATTTAAGATGCCGCTCGGCATGTACAATACAAACTTCTCAAACTGAAACTACATTTCCCAAAACCCGGAATCTCATGAAATCACAAGCTGTGGAATAACTACAGTGTTCTAACTCCAGAGTGTCTAAACAAAAGAAAAGTACAGAAGGGCTATAACTAAAAGAGAGTAGATAGGGACTTCTCGGTCTGCGAACGCGGCAGATATACCTCAAAGTCTCTAGAGATCGTCTCGCCTCGCTAACGATATGGCTGAGTCGATGTACCTGGATCTGCACACGGGAAAATATGTGCAGGAAAGGGCATGAGTACACCACAGCGGTACCCAATAAGTGCCAAGCCTAACCTCGGTCGGATAATGACGAGGAAGGTCAGGCCCCTACCGGTTATAAAATAAAAAGCGAAGTAAGACAGTGTAGGGTGCAATAGTATAATCAAAACAATATCAGAAAATGAGAAGAAATCAAAGACAAATATACACTCAGTACACAGAAACATCGCCAGGGGATCTCCCGGGATCCCGTCCCGTTGTCCCAAACGTAAATACTCGGGGATATCTCAGTATCCTCAATATGTGTGCTAGGGATCTCTTGGTATCCCAAGGATCTCTTGGTATCCTCAATATATGTACTGGGGATCTCTTGGTATCCCGAGGATCCCTTGGTATCCTCAATATATGTGCTGGGGTCTCTTGGTATCCCGCACTACAGTCAAAATCAATATATGTGCAGAGGATCTCCCGAAATACTCATCCGTAGTCCCAAAATAAAAACACAATAATATCAAGGAAAGAATCCACAATTTCATTCAAGTCCGTACCAAGAAATAGAGATTTCTATTCTAACATGCTGCACAGAGTTCACATAAACAATTTAAGCAGATAGGACAATTGATACACTTAAGCATGCTTCCCTAAACTACGCAGTAGGCTTAAAAATACAAGTAATGTTCAAGAAGAAGAAACACGGTTAATTTACTTAATGAAAAACGGATTTCCAAAAAATTAGCACGTGTACGCACTCGTCACCTCATGTACACCGTATTCATGTAACAACAATACCAAATCCTAGGGGGAATGTCCCCACACAAGGTTAGACAAGCCACTTACTTCGAACCAGCTCAATCAAGTCTATACCACGTTCTTGCCAAGAGTATCCGACTCCAAATGGCCCAAATCTATTCAAAGTAATTGCATAATGTAAATAACACTTGAAGTAACTAATTCAACTAATTAATTCTAAGCTAATACGCGAAATTAGAAAAAATGACCAAAACGTCCGTCCACCCCCCCCCCCCCCGGCCCACGTCTCGAAATCGGGTAAAATTTATAAATTTCGAATCCTCATACTCTCACGAGTTCATTTATACCAAAATTATTCCAATCCGACATCAAAATCTAGATCAAAACCCCAAAATTAGGCCTAAGAACTTTTCTCCACTTTTCCTCAATTTTTCATTCCAAATCCGAAAATAAATGACAAACTAAGATTAGATTATAGGAATACAACTAGAAAGGGATTAGGAATCGTTACCCACTGATTTCCTCTTCAAAATCCTCCCAAAATCGCCCTCAACCGAGCTCCAAATCGTTTTTTCCAAGTTTGAAACTTAACCCTCCATTCTGCCCCTTTTCTGATCAGTGAAACTGCATCTGCGGCCCTTGGACCGCACCTGCGGTCCCGCTTCTGCGGAAAATGAACCGCACCTGCGATAATTCATTAACTCCCCATTTCCGCACCTGCAACCAGCTTACCGCATCTGCAGTCTCGCAGGTGCGTGCACACTTCCGCACCTGCGGCTTCTAGCTTTCCCTCACCTGGCCGCATCTGCGGTCTCTCAACCGCTTGTGCGGCGCCGCACCTGCGGTCCCATTCACGCAGGTGCGGTTATAACAGGTTCAACCAACATCAAATTTTTCTAAGTCTAATTCAACTTCCGTTAAACACCCGAGACTCACCCGAGGCCCCCAAGACCTCAACCAAACATGCTAACCAATCCTAAAACATCATTCAAACTTGTTCCAACCTTCGAAACGCTCAAAACAACATCAAAACACCAATTTAATATCGGATTCAAGCCTAAGAACTCCAAACACGGTCGAGACTACTCGTATAAAGATTTTTGACTTTGCTTTTCAAAAATAGTTCACAATTTTTCAAAGAAAAGTTTTGCATGCCCAAACATCGGAGAAGAGAGCCAAAAAGGCTTAAATACTACAATAGCTCATCAATAAACCGTTTCACATCACACAATCAACGTTGGACCCATGAGACTCGGGCTAAAAGACAAAAACTTAACATTTCAGGTTTCTGAAAGCAACTTGCTCTTTAAAATAGTACCGGCTAGTCAGTTTTCGGATATGTAATTGAAAAATAGTCAACGCTTGCAAAGTCAGTAAAAATAACCACTATTTCGCTGCAACACGAAAAGTTCCAACATAATATACTAAAGATTGGAGCACCTGTGTATGAACTTCCAGCATTCCAGCATAATATACTGGAGATTGGAGCACCTATGTATGAACTTCCAGCATATTATGCTGGAACTCCTACAATACGGAAAGTTCCAGCATAATATACCGGAGATTGAAGCACTTGTGTATGAACTTTCAGCATATTATGTTGGAACTCCAGCACATTATGAAACTCTAGCATGTTATGCTGGAAGTCCACATGTAAAAAATTTGAACTCCAGCATATTATGCTAGAATATTTTCCGGATTTTGAATAGTGTTTTTGTTCAGATTTATTTTTACATGAAAAGTGGCTAAATTTCGATTACTTTTGAAACTGTGACTATTTTTCAATTACCATTTGTAAATCTAGCTATTTTTGAATTTCACCCAACTTGCTCGGTGGGGAAGATTTAGCCTTATGCTTATGGTTTCCATGAATTCAGTAACTTTTGCCTAAATTTTATGTTTATATTAGAAAATTTACTAAACATTATAAATATTTGAATCTAAATCAAATTATTATTATATATATAAGTTGTTTTAGAAATTCATAAATTTTAAATCCCGGATTCGCCTCTAAAATACAAATTGGAAAAATAAGAAGACCAAGTAATGCAACTTATTTGATATGACAAAATTAGAGTAACTAAACACGTTTTTTCCTGTCCACGTGTCGGCAAGAGGAGGAGTAGCACGAAAAACTCCTGATCCTTTGTGTAGTCTTAGCAGTGAACAGTGGAAGACAGTGGCCAAATACACAAACAAACAGAGAAATGAAAGTGGAAAGCAGATAAGATTCCTTCCCCCTCGGGAGTCACGAGGCTTTAAGATACCGACTGTTTCCACAATGAAATGAGAATGAAAAACCAGACACTCGTCTAATCTGCTAATTCACGAGATTTCACTATCATTATAATTTAGATATTAGTTACATGTAATTTGAAAGATAATATGATGATAATCTCATTTAAGAGCTAATATAATTATAATTTCAGTAATTAAGAAGATTCAATATCTAATATATATACATAACAAAAATTTGATTTCATACATAAAATTTTAATTTTTCGATGAACGAGCTTCGAATGAACCACCTTTCATCCCCTAACTCTGTCCTTGATTGATTATATATGATATTTATTTACTAGTGAACCCTACATCATCTGTAAGGGAGTCTTCGACTTTCATTAAAATGGCCATAGATCAGTATAAGTGGATAGAATTATTCGATATTTTATATTGATAGAAGATAGTAAGTATTCGATAGAGTAATTGATGCGCATGTAAACTGATTTAGACATTACAGTTATTAAAAGAAAATAGCAAGTTAAATGCTCGAAGGGTGTAGTTAAGAAGAATTTTTTTAAATATGATTCCCTCTGGTCCACAATAGCTGACCAATTTGTCTTGGGCACGTCCATTAAGGAAATACTAAATTCTAGACAGAAATAGTTAGTATGACTAAACTACCTTTAATTAAATGTTGCAGCATAATTTAATGTGAGAAGTAAAAGACTTTTTAGGAATACATACATAAGGGTAATTTTGAAAAATTAAATTCAAATTTTTCTTGATTATATAAATGGACACTTATTTTAGACCAAATAAAAAGACAAATTGCTCACTTATTGTGGATCGGAGGGAGTAAATTTAACCGTAAAAAACAACTAACAAGTCAAATCAAAATATTATAAAAAAAAAGTTACTAAGCATATAAATTCGTGCGACTCAGGCTAATAGCCTGTTTAGCCAAGCTGCAAAAATCATCTTATTTGAGAAGTGCTTTTTCTCAAAACTACTTTTGGTGAAGCAATTTGTGTATGACTAATTAATTTAAAAAGCACTTCTGAGCAACAATTAGTGTTTGACCAAGCTTTTAAAAATTATTTCTAAGTATATTTTTCTCAAAAGTGCTTTTGGACAGAAGCTACTTTTTTTTACTTCTCCAAAACTGCTTCTGATTCTCCTCAAAAGCACTTTTTTTCTTCCAAAAACTTGGCCAAACATTTTAACTTTGGAGAAAAAAGGTGCTTTTAGAATTGGAGAAGTTCGGCCAAATAGGCTATAAATTAAATAAGCACTCAAAATGAACTTGACATGGAGGGTACAAGTTCATTAAGGAAACAAAGATTGAACTTCAGTTTATCATTGGAAATCCTTGGATTCAAGCAATTGTTTTGACCACATATCATTCGAGGAACAAACACAAATGGTTTTCCAAACCAATTTACTACGGTTTCTAAATCCTCCCTCTATCGGACTGCAAATCCTGGAATGACGGTTCGACCCCGTCCTTGGCCTCGAGGAGTGGTGAGCACGGCCCTTTCATAAAGCAAGTAAAGCAATTCCTTTAGGCCCCACATTTGTGGGGGCCCCATTTTTTATTACACCTAGTAAGTTATGTATAAATTTAAAAAAAGATTATGTGAAGTGAAAACGTTTGATTTCTTTCTTTAACAAGCATAGGGAAGAAGGATTTGCAACTGCTATGATTTCTACTAAAAAAATTGTACTTGAAATGAATATCAAACCCAAATTTTGTAAGAAATATATCATATATAGAAAGTAACAATTTGATGAGAATGTTGATAATAAAATCTCAAAATCTTTCGAATAGTCCTTTGGAGTTGATTACTTTATACATAGTAGACAAGGCAATTTTTTTCACTTCAAAATAGCTTTGAACAATTCGAAGCATATGAAAATATTTTTGGTTTCTATTTAGCGGTAAAAATTAAGATCGCTAGATGATTGAAATTTGAAAAAATATTGCGTTAGTCTTGAATGTTCCTTGAAGTATAATAATCAATTCGATATTGATGGTTTAAATTTATTTTCGGAATTAAAAATATTAAGAAAAATAGTACAATTAGAAGATAACAGTTTAATCGATACACTCGGACAAATAAAAAAATTTGATTCTTTCTCCAATGCCTATATTACTTATGGAATAACGTTAATAATTCTTGTTTCCGTCGCTCGTCGGAAAGAAATTTTCAAAATTAAAATTGATAAAATCTACACCTAGATCAACAATGTCTCAACAAAGGTTAAAAAGATTAAGTTATATTGTCAACTNGGTCTTGAGAGGGTGGGAGAAGACCCCCAAATTCGTCCAAAAGAAAATAGGGAAAAATGAACCCTAAAATTGGCTTAAAAGAGCTGGGACTGGGGCGCGTCTACTCTAGCGAAGTGGCCTCGCTTCGCTGTCCATTGCATTCAAGGTAAGACAAAAATCCGCGTCTACTTTGGCGAAGCGAGCTCGCTTCGCTGTCCGCCAAAATAACTGGGTGGTATGTCTTTAGTAATTTGGTCATAACTTCTTGTAGGAATGTCCAAATGACGAATGGCTTTAAGTGTTAGAAACTAAACTCAAAGATCTTTCATTTGATAGGTTGTGAAATCACATAATACCTTATATAAATGTAGATATGCTCGTCCAAAGTATAGTCTTGTGCGTGCTCATTTAGAATTTTAGTCTATCATGTAATTTTCCAACTTGGCTTAGACTTAGGTCTTTCCTTGGACCCCAAATCACTTATGATATGCCTCATACGCTTATTATCATAACCAATCGATAACCATCACATTAATACTCATTTAGTGCATCCACAACTGATTCAAATTTACGGGGTGTTACATAGGTATGAAGGAAGAATCTGGTAGTTCACTTCAGGTGTTCCCCTTATGCAAGCAACAACTTTTTGAATAGCACTCCATGCCTTGTGCCGACCCAAAGGGTCATCACCTGTTTTCTTACTCATTCCGTGCTTCCGAGGCCTTGAAAACCTCATTTTTAGTCGCCTCGATTTGCGTGCGCAGTCTGGGCGCGTAGCCGGAAAACTTAAATGTGAAATTCTGTGAAAAAAATGCTAAATTTTGATATGAAAATGAATAAATTTGACTTCGGTCAACTTTTTGGGTAAACGGACCCGGACCCGTGATTTGACGGTCCCGGAGGGTCCGTAGGAAAATATGGGACTTGGGCGTATGC
>NW_017681101.1:0-11891 GCF_001879085.1 Nicotiana attenuata
CATGAATTGAAAAGTCCGCAAGGCAAGCTAGCATACCTTAGGAGATTCATATCAAACCTAGCTGGGAGGTGCCAACCATTCAGTCGCCTTATGAAGAAAGGTGTCCCTTTCAAGTTGGACCAAGCATGTAGCAATGCCTTTGAGAGCATTAAATCCTACTTGATGAAGCATCCGGTTTTGGCAGCCCCTATACTTGGAAAGCCGCTGATACTATACATTTTAGCACAAGAAAGGTCTGTTGGAGTGCTGTTGGCCCAAGAAAATAGTAAAGGGAAAGAAAACTCCTTTTACTACTTAAGCAGGATGATGACACCAAATGAGCTGAATTATTCGCCAATTGAAAAGTTATGTTTGGCACTAGTCTTCTCAATCCAAAAGTTGAAGCAGTACTTTCAAGCTCATGTCGTTCATTTGGTTTCTAGAGCAAATCCCATCAAGTTCGTCATGTCAAAACCTGTCCTTAGTAATCGACTAGCAAGGTGGTACCTCCAATTTCAACAATTTGAAACCGTGTACATCCCTCAAAAGGCTATAAAAGGACAAGCATTAGCGTACTTCTTGGCAGATCACCCTATACCTGATGATTGGGAGATAACTGACGAACTACCTGATGAGGACGCAATGGTCGTTAAAGTTCAACCTCCATGGAAGATGTACTTTGATGGTGCTGCGCATCGTGGAGGAGCTGGTGCTGGTGTAGTATTTGTCACTTCCCAAGGTAAAGTCTTGCCCTACTCCTTCACCTTAACACAACTCTGTTCCAACAATGTTGCTGAGTATCAAGCATTAATACTTGAGCTTAAAATGGCCGTTGATATGAAGCAATTGCAATTGCAAGTATTTGGTGACTCCCAGTTAGTGGTCAATCAGCTTTTAGATAGTTACGAGGTCAAGAAGCCTAAACTATGCCCATATCATGATTACGCTAAAAAATTAAAGGGGTGGCTCGACAATGTGACTATTCAGCATGTGCCAATGAAATAAAATAAGAAAGCTGATGCTTTAGCTGCCATAGCTTTATCTTTAACCCTGCCTGATCAAGCGCAAGTTACTGTTTACCAAAAATGGGTAGTACCGCCGCCAAATTAGGCTGAAGGTGAAGAAAATGAACTCAAGCATCTTGTTGCTGTTTCTGAAGTTGAGAAAGAAGAATGGCGACAACCCATTATGGACTACTTATGTTATGGGGATACTTCCAGAAAATCTGAGGAGAAGGACTGAAATCCGTCGTCATGCACCTCGCTTCCTTTACTACAAAGATACTCTATACAGAAGGTCATTCGAGGGAGTACGCTTGCGATGCTTAGGGGAAAAAGAAGCACTCTAAGCTTTGCAAGAGGCACATTCTGGGGTATGTGGGTCACACCAGTCTGGACCAAAGCTCCACTTCCATATAAAACGGATGGGATATTATTGGCCAACGATGGTAAAAGATTGCTTGGACTACGCTCGAAGATGCAAGGCTTGTCAATTCTATGCGAGTTTTATTCATCGGCCTCCTGAAGTGTTGCACTTAACTGTTGCATCTTGGCCGTTTGATGCTTGGGGATTGGATGTTGTTGGACCACTGCCAAAGTCCTCTGGTGGGCACCTATACATCTTGGCTGCAACTGACTATTTCTCAAATGGGCAGAAGCTGTTGCTCTTAATGAAGTAAAGAAGGAAATGTTACAAGTTTCATCCGAGTAAACATTATCTATCGCTTTGTCATTCCTCGTTACATAATAACGAATAATGGCAAGTCGTTCGACAATAGGTTGATGAACAAGATTTGTGAACTCTTTGGCTTCAAGCAACGTAACTCTTCTATGTACAATGTTGCCGCCAATGGTCCCACCGCGTGCCAGAATTTGTATACAATAAATTTGCGCCGAGAAAATAAAATCAAGCCGAAAAATATTGCAACAATCGTAGTATTTGATTTCAAATAATTGAGTGTACAATCCTCTGATTCTTCTTTCCAATTGTAAATAAATTCAAGGGCCTTCGATCTTGATCTTGAATTTGATTTGTTCTTCGTTCTTGAGCTTGAACTAGATTTGTTCTTCGTTCTTGAACTTGAACTTGATGTCTTGAACTTGAACTTGATTGCTTGAAGCTTGTAGAGAAATTTGCGGCATTTGATCCACGAGCTCTCTCTTGCTTCTTATTATAACTTCTGGTGTCTTTTCTGAGTTATAAAGACCCCTATTTATAGTTGTAGAAGAGAGGATTTGTGATAAGAACAAACTCTTTCCGACCAATCAAATTGAAGTGTAACATGGCCGTATTTGATTATCCAGAACATGTCAGTTGCACACGTGGCGTGATTTCATTAGCCTTTTAATGTGACTTGGCATGCCTTGTCATTTTGACACGTGGCATGGTCCTATTGGCTCTTCCATTTGACGCAGTGTGCCACGTCATTTGACATGTGGCACCAAACTGGGCCTCTAGGAAGATGATATATTGGGCCTAATAAAGTGGGCTCATCAATTTAGCCCAACTAAAAGGGCTAGCCCAATTGTATACGGCAAAATCGGAGGGCCCGATTTCTCGTCAGCAAGGCATTTGTGGGAGACCATCTCGAGACCTCGAGGCCGCGAGGTTGCGGTCGAATTCTCCCCCTCGAAGTCCACTGACGACCGACTTAATGGCAATGCCGGAGAGGGGGAGTTCCCAAGGCGTGCAACTAGCACTGGCAGAACCTGGTGTCACCTAGTTGTCCCATCCCCCTTTATCTTCGTAATTAATGATTTTGTACTATGTCAGGTTTCCCCTCCTATATAAAGGGGATCCTTACCATTTTACAGGGGACTAATGTTGCTCCAACTACTCTACATGAAATATATGATAACTCTCTCTCTCTTTTCTCTCTAATACACTCTCTCGATATTGTTGCTTTATTTCATTATCTTCATACTTTTTCTTCATTTATTGCTTATCATTGGCCATAAAGAGCCTCCTTTAATATTATCGCATCTGTTAGCCCTTCCCCGACTGCCCCTAATAGCCCGAGCCCGAGCTCGGGAATCGACCTCGAGGCCCTAAATTCACTAGCTCGAGGCCCTGAACGGCTATCCTTCGGTTTGATTACGACTCCATTTTAGTTTACATCTCGTCCTTAAACTTCATATACATAGCATCAACTGCTCTACAACTAGCATAAAAATAGATCACGTATTTTTAGAGTCCCATCAACAAATTTAATTGTTATTACCATTTTCACGGTAAACAGTTTGGCGCCCAACGTGGGACTAAAACTAATAGTGATTATTTTCTTGCTAGTTTCATTACAGAACGCAAGTTATCTTTCACACTTTTTCTTGTCCATGATCTTCGATTTCCGGTCAGAATGTCTGGCTCAGTGAACAGAGCAGGAAACGACGACCTCGAAAATCACGGGGAGAATGGTGTGGCCGTTCCGATCGTTGGCGCGCCGCCACGAAACCTCGAAAATGCACTTGGGCCGACTCCAGCGGACGAAGGCTCGCGCGACGCACAGCAAATCGACGAAACCTCACACACCGACAGGAGCATACAATAAGGCGACCAACAGGAAGCCCAAAAAACCCCAGCTCGGTTTCGATAGCCGACCCTACTATCGTAAAAATGCTCGAGGATCTTACCAGAAGGATCGATTCGGGCGAGAAAATGATAGCAGCCAATAACAAGAAGGTCGAAACTTACAACTCCAGGGTCGACCAAATCCCGGGCGCGCCCCCGGTCCTAAAAGGCGTAGACTCGAGGAAGTTCGTGCAGCGGCCGTTCCCGGAGGAAGCAACTCCGAAACCCATTCCAAAGAAGTTCAGAATGCCAGAACATCCGAAATACAATGGGGCCTCAAACCCTAACGAGAACGTTACCGCCTACACGTGCGTAGTGAAGGGAAACGACAAAAAAGACGACGAGATCGAGTCCGTATTGCTGAAGAAGTTCGGGAAAACGCTCTAAAAGGGAGCCATGATGTGGTACCATAATCTAGCTCCCAACTCCATAGACTCATTTGCCATGCTGGTAGACTCCTTCATAAAGGCACACGTCGGTGCCATCAAAGTAGCAACGAGGAAGTCTGACGTATTCAAGATCGGGCAAAGGGAAAACGAAATGCTCCGAGAGTTCGTATCTCGCTTTCAAACAGAACGAATGGAACTACCCCTGGTCTCTGACGACTGGCGGTACAGGCCTTCACTCAAGGCCTAAATGAGCGGAGTTCAGTGGCCCCAAGGCAGCTGAAAGAAAATCTAATCAAGTATCCTGCCGTAACCTGGTCGAACGCCCACAACCGATATCAGTCGAAGATCAGGGTCGAGGATGATAAATTAGGAGCCCCTTCGGGCTCAGTATACCCGAGCAGGCTCTTAGCGAAGGAATTAAATCCAAATAGAGAAAGGTATCAGCCATACATCGAAGACAGGAGAAATGCTCCGAGACCTTGTCCCAACCTCATAACGACGCACTCGTAATCTCTTTCCTCGTAAATACTTTTCAAATAAAAAGTGTACTCGTGGATCCAGGTAGCTCGGCCAACATTATCAGGTCGAATGTAGTAGAGCAGCTCGGACTGCTAGACTAAATCATACCCGCCACTCGAGTCCTCAACAGATTCAACACGGCAAGCAAAACAACAAATGGAGAAATCACTCTCCCGGTTAGCATAGCTGACACGACCCAAAATGTCAAATTCCATGTCATCGAAGGAGACATGAGGTACAACGCCTTATTCGGACGACCGTGGATACACTACATGAGAGCGGTACCGTCCACCCTCCACCAGATGATGAAATTCCCAACAAAAGACGGGATTAAACCGTCCACGGGGCGCGGCAAGGGAAATGTTCGCGGTGCATGACGTAGCACCGGTACCAATATCTCCACTCTCGAAGGAGCCAAAAGGATAATAAAACTACATCTTCGGCTAAACCCGATTAAACACAGCGGAGGACCGTACCGAGTCCTCGCTATGAGCAACAAAGACACATCAGACCTCGGAACATCGCCAGCACACCCCACGATAAGGTACGGCCGCCCCCCTTTACATTATTTACACTAACCCATATGCAGGCACCAGATCAGAGCAGTCCAAAGCGATAGCACAGCCCGAAGACCTGAAGGTTATAAAAGCATCCGTTGCACTCTTTTCCTTCGACCGAGCTTTTGTCCCGAAGAGGGTTTCGCCGGCAAGGTTTTTAACGAGGCAACATCTATATGCTGCCTAAGGGGAATCCAACAAGTCTTCTTTTGCTATCAATCACGAGCGTCGAAGGACATCCTTTCGGAAGATCATCCACTCGGAAGAACCAAGAAATGCCAAACAGGGTCCCAATGGAAAATGATGTACCGGACCAAACGGTCGAATGAACCGTGTCCGCGTAGCCGAGCCCCCGATGGAGGAAGCACATGTACTAGTGCCAAATAATGAAAGAATGTTTTTTTCCAACATGACTCATGCTCCAAAGAAAACCCAGCGTTTTCGCCAGAACGATTCCTCCATCAAAAAATATTCCTAATACTCAGAGACTGGCGTCGATAATTCCATACCCGCATGACCTCAGGGTCAAAACTCCAAAATAGTAAGCCCTCAACGAGGCAGCATGGAAATCATGAAATATCTCCAAAAAAAAAGCATCCCGAATACTCGGAGACTGGCGCCAAAGAACTCAGAATACGCATGACCTCAGGGTTGGAATCTCCAAAGTCGTAAGCCCTCAATGAGGTAATCCCGAGCTCACGAGTAACGGCTCTCGAGCCAAAACAAACTCGATGAATCGGAGACTGTCGCCAATCGCCATTCAGCAAAAAACCCAAGGTCGTAAGACCCCGAGCGGGCAGACTCGGTCTTGTAAAGCTTAGACAAAGCAACAACACAAACTGTAAGACCTCAAGGAAGGCATGAATCATATTTGTACCAAGTATCAGCAAAAACTGTAAGACCTCAAAAGGCATGAAAGTTTTGTAAGACCTTACTACAGGAATAAAATCGATCTCGAAGTTCAGGCTATATATCGAATTTGTAAGACCCATAAAAAGGCATACCCTCGATATAGACGCCTAAACTACTATACTCGGGACCAAAAAATGGCTCCGGCCAAACATAAAAGACTACGGTCATACGGCTGCACCAGCCAAACTAACGCGACCCGGGGATGCCCGACCGTCGCTACAAAATCATAGGCCATTACTTCGAATCTACTTCGAAAAGAACCGGTTAAACAGGTTACCCTCGATAGGCAAATGAGCTTCAACCATGTCAGCTCCAAATCATAAAGCTTCGAGCTACTCAGCCTACGAGCCAAAACTTATGAGGTGCTCGAACATCGCCGCAAACGACTAGAAATTGAGGTTCTTCCCGAACCGACGACAAGTCAAGCAAAATCATTGCAGAAGTCCTTAACGAGAGGAAAATAAAGCCTACATATGCCTAAGGGAAAAGCGTAAGAGCCATTATCTCCAGCCTAACGAGCCTCAGGGCAACACACATGCCTAAGGGCAAAGCGTAAGAGCCATTGTCGCCAGCCTAACGAGCCTCAAGGCCACACATATATGCCTAAAGGGCAAAGCGTAAGAGCCATTGTCGCCAGCCTAACGAGCCTCAAGGCCACACATATGCCTAAGGGCAGAGCGTAAGAGCCATTGTCGCCAGCTTACATAAAATATCGCTTCAATTGAATGCGTAAGAGCCACTGTCTCCTGCCCAATACAAACATAAAACTTGAGGGTCAAATGAGCTCGAGTCGTAGCCCGAGTCAGAGACTGAATCCAAAAGAGTTAAAGCGTAAGAGCCATTGTCGCCAGCCCACACAAACACAATAATCCCCAGGGCCTTTCACGTAAAAGATCGCTTCAATCAAAGGCGTAAGAGCCACTATCGCCGGCCCACGCAAACATAAAAAGCTTGAGGGTTATATGAGCTCAAGTCGAAACCCGAATCGGAGACTTTACCCAATATAGTTGAGCAAAAGCATAAGTGCTCAAATGCCTGCTTACACTAAAGGTCGCACCGACCGAGCGGGTAAGAGCCCCCGGGCCAGCCTAAAGAACCCTAGGGCCATATCACGAATCTGAGGATTCTCACTAACTCTGAAACCAGTCCACCTGGCCAAAAGCAAAACAGAAAGGGGTAAAGAAGAACTAAAGCCGCAAAGGGTTTTTCTTACATATACATACGCGGAAAAATACATTCTCTGTCTACAAACATACTCTAAAAAGGTGCTACATACGGGATGGTAAGGTCTACGCCCCACCCTCGAGAGCTACGAGCTATCGGCCTCATCTTCACTCCCCTCGGCGTCGGACCGGAGTAACCGAGCATCGCGTTCGTCCACCCTCGCTCGCGCCAACTCTTCCGAGAGGACAAAACCCCTCGCACTGATTTCCTCTAGAACCTTTCTTCGAGACTTGCAACGAGCATATTCTTCGATCTTCTCTCCACGATCGAGGACCCTCTTCAACTCAGCTTGGGCATCGGTAGCATCCTTCAAATGAATCGCCACCTCCTGATCGGCCTTAGTACAGTTCAGTGCCACTTCGGTCCAAGCATCAACAATCTCAGCCCTAACCTTCAAAAGTTTAGATTCAAGCTTAGACATAATATCCGCTTGAACCGAAGCGTTGTCACGAGATATGCGGAGTTGGACCCCAAGGACCGGAAGTTTAGTCAAGGCATCTTTCTCCTCTGAAGCTTGGACCTGCGCCTGAGCTCTCAGCTCCCTACAATCATTCCTGATTCGGTTGCCTCACCCCTAAGACGCTCCAGGGCCTCCATCTTTTTCTGCAGCTGAGATAGGCGAAGAGTTAACCTTAGAAGTTAAAAAGCAAAATGCATACACAACCAGGACGGGAAGTTACCTACTCCATCAAATAGCTCCCGTAATTCGAGCTCCGGTACGCCTCGTATTGCCAGTGTGCCAACTCGACTTCCTTCTCCTCACAAAGGAACCTAAGGGATCTACCCTCATCTAGAGCTTTTCGGAGCCTAGCTCCATGATGGAGCAACTCGGACCTAAGCCTGTCAAAGGCCTGCAAAATGAAAAACCGATAAGGAAAGGAAGATGCGGATTTGGGAGGCCTATGTCGAAGCTCACCGCAACGTGAAGTCGGAAGACTTCCTTGAAGGCCGAGCACACATCTATTGATCTAGTCCCCTCAGCCTCGGAAGAATCAACCCTGGTCGAAGCACGATCGCTCGGAGGAGCCATCTTTCCAGAACCAGAAACCTCGGGCGCGACAGGCTCGGGCGATGTTTCCGTCTCAGAGGCCCGGCCCCGTTCCGCCTTTCCATGAGCGCCATCACCCTACAAGTACATTTCCAGCTTATTATTGTCGTCCTTTGGCTCGAAAGTCGGCAATCCCTCCTCCTCTCCGGAGGGGTACAGCCTCACCTTTGGAGGCTCTCCGATACCTATGACAACAAGATTAATGCATAAAAAGGGAAAAATGTCTCTCCAAATAAACAAGGAACAAAGGAAAAGCAGTATACACGCGCACCGTGATGTTTTACTTTCCATCTGCCCCGAGACACAGCTCGTCGCAAGTCGAGCGGGTCACCAGCTTCCGGACCCAACCAGGCAAACCAGGAACTTCGCCTGGTGCCCATGAAATTGCTGCAGAAAAGAAGGAAACACGATTACGAAACTAGCTTTCACCATGAACAAATTTGAGAAAGCACGGGACGCTCCACTCACGCATATAGTTCCATTCTTCAAGGAATGGCATAAGCTCCACAGGGATAACGTCAGCCGTCCAGACCCGGACGAACTGACTAGTCCACTCCCGATCTCCGTCTTCATCATCATCAACAACAAAAGGCGTGGACGAACGGCACCGCAAGGTTAGCAGGCCTCGGTAGCGAAAGGGTCGGCTGCCTGACGAGATGGCTGAGCGTGAATTCAAGCCCCGCCTTCTCCGCAAAAAACCTCATCATCAACTCTATTCGCCGAAACGACGGGTGTACCTGCGCCAAGGTAACTCGATACTTTACACAGAAGTCGAGCACGACCTTGTCGACTGGTCCCAATGTGAAGGGATACGTATATATGTTCAGGAACCCATCGGCATGGTCCGTGATATCCTCGCCTGGGGGAAGCACCTGTAACGCTGCCTCCTCTCCCCATCTGCAGTCTCTCCTCACCAACTCAAGGTGATCCTCCCTTATCAAAGACATAGTCTTCAAGATAAACTCCCGCGGCTCCTGAGCACTGGGAGCGGAACTCTCCCCTCTCTGCTAGGCAAACCTCGAAGTAGCAGTCATGGCTATGGCAAGACTAGAGGAGCTAAAGCGGGAACCTACACAAACACTCTGGTGCTAAGGTAACGAAGGACTCGACGCCGAAATAGAAGGAAATTATCTAAAAAAGTGGGATCTCCCAAAAGGCGGAAGCAACCCCATATATATGTGGAAACAGCAACGATCTGCCTGCCCGAGATAGGCCCCGGGAGTCTAATGACTTCGATGCCAGTCCCGAGGTGGTACCCGACCTCGAAGACCTCCATCAAAAAGAAGTTAGTCTTTAAGAAGCCAACAACACCATCTCCAGTGCCGAGGTGGTACCCGACCTCGAAGACCTCCATCAACATGAAGCTAGGCTTAAAGAAGCCAATGGCGTCATCTCCAGTCTCGAGGTGGTACCCGACCTCGAGGACCCCCATCAGCAGGAAGTTAGGCTCCAGAAAGCCTCCAGCACCATTGCAGAGCTCCTTGCGAGCGTCCTCGAGAAGATCATGAGATGACGCCAGTTCCGCAGCCGCTACCTCGCTTTGCTTCCTCAGCCCGAGAATCTCCGCATTCAGTCGACTAATCTGCAAATCATTTTGCTCAACCTGAAAAAGTAAAGTAAGCCAATCTACATCAAAATATGGGTGAAAAGGTCGGGTACAAGCAGGACGAAATACCTGTGCAGCGAGATCAGCCTTTTCCTGGAACGCTCTCTCCAAAGCGGCCCGGAGCTCTCCTGATTCTTTCTCTCCTCGGGCAGAATGAGGCTCCGACTCCCGCAGCACCAAAGTAAGCTTCTTGCATGCTTTCTCATGGTAAGAAAGCTCCTCGCGGAGCCGAAAGATGGCATGACCGTACATATCCTTGCACTGCGGCACAACGGAAGAGTTAGAAAAAAAATGAAGAACAACACTCGAGACTAAAATAGGTATACGAAAGACAGCTATCACCTGCTGCATGGATCTCTCCGCCGCCTTAACGGCGCCAAGAACGTCAAACCCGACGTTATCACTAACACCGTCAAAGATGTTTGGCAAGTGAGCCTCCCCCTTGAGAGGAATCCCCGTTTTGACGACGTTCGCATCTCGAGCGTCCCTCAGTTCCCTTAACGAGACTTGAAAGCAAGAGATGAAATCATTCATGTCGCCGATTTCCCCAAGAGGCAACCCCTGCTCCTGAAAAGCTCCAGGCCCTGACCCTTCAGGATCGATGGCAATGGTCCCCCTTACGGAAACTGCGCCAAACTCAGTCATGTGACCCGAGGCCACATTAACACCCTCCTCAAGGGTCTTCGATCTACGGGACCGACCCGAGTCAACCGTCCCAGATTCAGCGGCCTCCGATCGAGATACCTCCGAGGCTCCCACACTTGACCTCGTCCTCCGCGCTAGCGAGCACTCATCGTCGTCCTCATCCTCAGCACCAAGATTTTCCCCTACAGAGCAGAGGTCCTAGTAGCGGCTTGATGCTTGAGTGACCTGGATTTCTTTGCCACAGGAGGATCAATAGCCGCCTTACCTTCCCTCTTCTTGTCCTTGCCGGGCTCCGAAGCCTCCACTTCACCGCTAGGGGGCGGCCTCATCAGCATATTCTCGCCAAGACCTGCGCAAATGCAGCAACCGCAAGTTGTCATCACCAAGGGGCGCAAGGAGAAACGCTAATATGAGGCATAGGCGGTAAGAAAACTCTACCATGATTCTTGGCCACCCATCGCTCCTTGGCCAGGTCGGTCCAAGACCGAACAAGATATGGGAACACCTTATCCAACCGCTTGATCCATCCCGGCAAATCCGGAACCGCCTCATGGTACCAAGCAGCGGCTGCAGGAAACGCAGAGAGGTCATTATTCCAAAAGAAAAATATTATTTATAAAATGCGGTTAACGGAAAATTGCTTACGTTGTGTGTTCCATTTCTCCGGAAAAGGCATCCTCCGGGCCGGGATGATATCCGAGGTCTTTACCCGGACGTACCTGCTCATCCACNAATACCTGCATCTGCACACGAGGTGCAGGGAGTAAAGTGAGTGCTCCAACTCAGTGAGTAATAGGGTAAATACAACTGAGCAGTAAGAAATCACGTAAAGCAAACCATCATGCTATATAGGGACAGTGAAAAACCCTTTGAGAGAAAGTAGTGAAGCTGTAAATTTTTTATAAAAATATCTTAGCTCAGTTCAAAACCTCTTTTCCTTGGTACTTGTCGCGGAAATCAAGGATAACCGGGTCTATCTCTGGAGGAGAGGATTCAGAAGAATTATCGAGACCCAAGGTGAACGGGTAGGTACACGTGAAGGAAGCCGGCCTTATAGTCCGTTATATTCTCATTAGGACCGGGAATCTCCACCCCCACTACCTCGCTCTATCGGCAGTCTGTCCTCACCGTTCCTATGTTAGTCACGATGCTAATATATCGGGACACATGCTCACATTGGCCCGGTGTGGATGAAGTGGCATCGATGGTAAAATCTTTCGACATATCAAGATTGGGCGGAGTGCACTGTTCCAAGGAAGGTATCGCTCTAGCTTTCTCTTTAGGCGATCGAGATGGTGATGCAACTTCGTTCCGCCGAGGAACCGTTCTAGAAGTCCTAGCCATATCAATGGTAAAATTTTCTCTAAAACAAGATGGAAGAGTGTAAAAGATGATGGGTTTTGACTCGTGAATTTGAAGACGCGGTGAAAATAAAGAGTATCAAA
>NW_017681102.1:0-4957 GCF_001879085.1 Nicotiana attenuata
GTATTTCGGACCTAATTATCTAAAGTTGGAAATTTATGAAGTTAGAAATAAAAATGATGATTTTGAGGCTTGATTCATTGATTTTGATGTTGTTTTGGCGATTTGATCGCTCGAGTAAGTTCGTAGGATGTTATTGAGTTAGTGTGTGTGATCGGTTAGGAGCCCCGAGGGCTCGGGAGTGAATCGGAGGTGGTTCGGGGTGTTTTCACACTTAGGAATTGTAGCAGATTTCTCTGCAATTTTTGCCCAGCTGCTGCCTTCTTCGCGATCGCGGACTCGACCCCGCGTTCGCATAGCTTTGGACTCTCCCATCTTCGCGTTCGCGGAAAGGCCCCTGCGTTCGCGTACTTACAGCCCTTCCTCAACCGCGTTTGCGTCCCCTTTTTACGCGTTCGCGTAAGGCAATCCCAGGGCCTCCACCAGCTTCCTCTTCGCGTTCTCATCACACCCATCGCGAACGCGATGCCCCCAGTTTCTCTTCACCGCGAACGCGTCCTCTTAGTCGCGATCGCGTAGGGTAAAAACGCCCAGTTATATTTTTAATTTCCAGAATCAGAGCACACGGGATATCTTCACTTTCCTCACGAGCTCTCTTCTCCCCCAAGCTTTAGGAAGCCATTAAAGCCCCTACTCTTCAAGACCACTTGGGTAAGTAATTCCCCACTCATTTCCTTCACTTTTCCTTCATTAATTAGCAAGTTTCTAAGCCTAAATCATGAAATCAAAGTAGAAATTAAGGGTTTTGGGTAGAGTTAGGGTTTGGGAATTTTGGGTGATTCAACCTCAATTTGGGGTCGAATCTTAAAACAAATTATATATTTGAACTCGTGGGGTTAAGGGTGACTAGGTTTTGGTCCGAGCCTCGTGTTTGGACCATGTGGGCCCGGTATCTAATTTTGGTATTTTTGGAAGAATGTTAGGAAATTCATATCTAGGCTATGGGATGTTGTTGAGTCTTTATTGATATTATTGAATTGATTATGCCTAGATATCATTGTTTCGGAGTCGGATTATAGAGGAAAGGCAGTATTTGAGGATTGATCGCTATTCTTTGGACCGAGGTAAGTGTTTGATCTAACTTTGGCTTGAGGGAATAGGATTAGAGTGTTATTAATTTCTAATTGTTAAATGATCGAGTACGGTGTATAGGCATGGTCACGAGTATCTATACACCGGTGTCTAGCATGACCGTGGGTCCTTGTTTGCACGTATTTCTGATATTTTGAGACTCTTCTATGCTAATTGATGAATTCTACATAATGTGAAGAGTTTGAGGATTGGTTAAGAATTGTAAATTCTTTGGATCGTTGGCTCAAACAATAAAAATACTATTGAGTAAGAAATGAAAGAAATGGAAAGAGATATGATTAATCCCTTGCCGGGATGGTTTTAGTATATTGATTATCTTCCTTGCCGGGATATGAAAGTTGTTGTTACTCCCTTGCCGGGATTTAGCTGTTTAATTGTATTTTTCCTTGCCGGGACATTTCTTATTATTTGCTTATTCCCTCGCCCGTTTGGTTGTGATTGTTGGTTGGTGAGGAATAGTGATAATGCACGAAGGGTCATTCCGTGCCATGTTTGATTATATTTGCACGAAGGGTCATTCCGTGCTATGTTTGATTATATTTGCACGAAGGGTCATTCCGTGCCATGTTTTGATTATTTATGCATGAAGGGACATTTCGTGCTCTGATTTTGACTATAATTGCACGAAGGATCATTCCGTGTCATGAAATGAGAGTTATGTGAGGAAAAGCACGAAGGCTGATGCCGTGCATTCTATTTGATTGTTTTTGGTGAGAATGAGAGTAAAAGCACGAAGGTTGATGCCGTGCAACTGTTGATTCTCTTGTTTTTGTTAATTATTGTTATTGCCATGTTTCTTACTTAAGTTGATGACTTTATATCCGGTTTGTACTCCCCCATAGCATGCTTCCCTCCCTAGTTAACTGTTTAATTTCGGTATTCTTTCCTTTATTGCATATATATATATATATATTGAACTGCACAGGTTGACTTTGTAGTCCTGTCTAGCCTCGTCACTACTTCGCCGGGGTCAGGCCAGGCACTTGCCAGCACATGGGGTCGGTTGTGCTGACGCTACACTTCTGTGCTTTTTGCACAGATTACGGTACCGGAGCAGCTCTTGGACCACAGCAGTAATTGATCGGGAGCCCTCTTCAGTCCAGGGACTTACGAGGTAGCCTAGCTGGCGTTCGCAGGACGAAGTCCCTTTCCATATTTTCTGTTTGTTTTCATTGTACCGAGACAGACATTATGTATTTTTCTATTTAGACTTGTTTGTAGCACTCTTTAGTGGTTCGTGAGACAGCGACTCCAGTCTTGGGTAGTGAAATATTAGACTTCCGCATTTTGGGTTTTCAGTTATTTATGTTTTAAAAGACTTCCGCATTTATTTAAAGACTCGTTATTTTATTATTGTTATGTTGTTATCCGAAAATGTTTAAATGTTTGGCTTGCCTAGCTCCAACAGTAGGCGCCATCAAGACTCCCGATGGTGGGAAATCCGGATCGTGACAAGTTGGTATCAGAGCTCTAGGTTACATAGGTCTCGCTACTCACGGACAAACTTGGTAGAGTCTGAGGGATCGGTACGGAGACGTCTGTATTTATCCCCTAGAGGCTACGAAGTTAGGAAAAAACTTCACTTTTGTTCTTTCTTGTCGTGCGATTCTGTTTCTCAATTACTGATTGTCGTTCTACTCTGTTCTTTCGTAGATGGCGAGAACATGTGCTTCCTCTTCTACCGCGCAGCAGCCCGAGCCCCCAGCAGCAGCTTCTACGAGGGGCAGAGGCCGAGGCCGTGCCAGAGGCCGAGGCCGGGGCAGAGCTCAGCCCCGAGCAGCAGTCCCAGAGGTGGAGCCTCATGTTGATTATGATGAGGAGGTTCCAGCCCCAGCAGCTCCGGTGGGCCCAGCTCAGGTCCCAGAGGGGTTCATAGCCACCCCAGTTCTTCAGGACGCTCTGGTCAGATTGGTAGGCTTTGTGGAGAGCGTCACTAGAGCGGGTTTGCTTCCAGTAGCACCAGCAGGCTGGAGGAGGAGTTCAGACTCCTGCTACGCGTACTCCAGAGAAGGTAGCTCCCCAGGCACAGGTTCCAGTGGTTCAGCCAGCTGTGGCAGTTCAGCCGGGTATTGTGACTCAGACCGGCGATGGAGCGGCTATGTCATCAGATGCCTTGTGGAGGCTTGATAGGTTCTCCAAGCTCTTCACCACCACATTCAGCGGTGCTTCATCAGAGGATCCCCAGGATTTCTTATTTAGCTGCCATGAGATCCTTAGGACCATGGGTATTGTGGAGACCAATAGGGTCGATTTTGTCACCTTCCGGCTTGCAGGATCCGCCAAGACTTGGTGGAGGGACTATTGCCTATCTAGACCAGCAGGGTCTCCAGCATTGACATGGGATTAGTTCGCAGAGTTGTTTTTGGAGAAGTTTCTCCCAGTGACTCAGCGGGAGGCACTTCGCAGGCAGTTCGAGCGCCTTCAGCAGGGCTCCATGACAGTCACCCAATATGAGACGCAGTTCATTGATTTGGCACGCCATGCTATTGTTATACTCCCCACAGAGCGAGAGAGGGTGCGGAGGTTTATTGATGGATTGATTCAGCCGATCCGTCTCCAGATGGCTATGGGAGCTGGTAGTGAGATTTCTTTTGAGGAGGCGGCCAATGCGGCCCGTAGAGTGGAGATGGCTCTTGCACGAGGAGGTGGTCAGGTGTCGGATAAGAGGCCTCGTCATTCTGGTAGGTTCAGTGGTACCTCGTCTGGAGGTAGGGATTCTTATGGTAGAGGCCAGTCACCGAGACCCTTTCAATCAGCACTCCAGGTTTCTCATGGTACTCCAGGCGGTGGTAGTTCTCAGCAGCATTATTCTGATCAGCAGCCCATCAGTGCACCGCCACTTCAGAGTTTCCGGGGAGGAAATACAGGTCGACAGGGCCAGCAGTCTCAACAGCCGAGGGCTTATTATGGTTGTGGTGACCCCGGTCACATTGTCAGATTTTGCCCTCGAGCCCCGGGTAGCTCTCAGTACCAGGGTCCTCGCCCCATGATTCAGGCACCAGGTGATCCACAGCTTGTCCAGCCAGCTAGAGGCGGGGGTAGAGATCATAGAGGTGGAGGTAGAGACCGTAGAGGTGGAGCTCGGACCGGCAATAGCCGATCGTCCCAGAGACATGGCTCAGGGAGGTGGGGCCCAGCCCCGATGTTATGCTTTGCCAGCCAGGCCAGAGGCCGAGTCGTCAGATGCTGTTATTACAGGTACTATTCTGGTCTGCGATAGGGATGCTTCATTGCTATTTGACCCTGGGTCTACGTATTCATATGTGTCGTCCTATTTTGCACCCTACCTGGTTATGCCTAGTGATGTTTGGGTATTCCTGTTTATGTATCTACACCGGTGGGGGATTCTATAGCGGTCGACCGAGTTCATCGTTCCTGTGTGGTAGTATTTGAGGGTCTTGAGACCCGTGTTGATTTATTGCTCTTAGACATGGTGGATTTCGATGTTATATTGGGGATGGATTGGTTGTCCCCGTATCATGCTATCTTGGGTTGTCACGCCAAGACCGTGACCTTGGCTTTGCCAGATTTACCCCGATTGGAGTGGAAAGGGACCCCGGGTCATGCCACCCGCAGTGTTATCTCATATGTGAAGGCTCGACGCATGGTCGAGAAGGGGTGTTTAGCTTATCTGGCGTATGTTCGTGATTCCAGCACAGAGGTTCCTTCTATTGATTCTGTTCCTATTGTTCGGGAGTGTCCCCGAGGTTTTTCCTTCAGACCTGCCGGGTATGCCGCCCGACAAGGATATTGACTTCTATATTGATCTGGCCCCAGGCACTCAGCCCATTTCCATTCTGTTGTATCGCATGGCCACGCCGGAGTTGAAGGAGTTAAAGGACCAGTTGCAAGATTTGCTAGAGAAGGG
>NW_017681102.1:7103-11890 GCF_001879085.1 Nicotiana attenuata
TTGATTATATTTGCATGAAGGGTCATTCCGTGCCATGTTTTGATTATATTTGCACGAAGGGTCATGCCGTGCCATGTTTTGATTATTTATGCATGAAGGGACATTCCGTGCTCTGATTTGACTATAATTGCACGAAGGATCATTCCGTGCCATGAAATGAGAGTTATGTGAGGAAAAGCACGAAGGGTGATGCCGTGCATTCTATTTGATTGTTTTTGGTGAGAATGAGAGTAAAAGCACGAAGGCTGATGCCGTGCAACTGTTGATTCCCCTGTTTTTGTTAATTTTTGTTATTGCCCTGTTTCTTACTTAAGTTGATGACTTTATATCCGGTTTGTACTCCCCCATAGCATGCTTCCCTTCCTAGTTAACTGTTTAATTTTCGGTATTCTTTCCTTTATTGCGCATATATATATATATATAGAGGTTGACTTGGTAGTCCTGTCTAGCCTCGTCACTACTTCGCCGGGGTTAGGCCAGGCACTTACCAGCACATGGGGTCGGTTGTGCTGATGCTACACTTCTGTGCTTTTTGCACAGATTACGGTACAGGAGCAGCTCTTGGACCACAGCAGTAGTTGATCGGGAGCCCTCTTCAGTCCAGGGACTTACGAGGTAGCCTAGCTGGCGTTCGCAGGCCGAAGTCCCTTTCCATATTTTCTGTTTGTTTTCATTGTACCGAGACAGACATTATGTATTTTTTCTATTCATGCTTGTTTGTAGCACTCTTTAGTAGTTCGTGAGATAGCCACTCCAGTCTTGGGTAGTGAAATATTAGACTACTGCATTTTGGGTTTTCAGTTATTTATGTTTTAAAAGACTTCCGCATTTATTTAAAGGCTCGGTATTTTATTATTGTTATGTTGTTATCCGAAAATGTTTAAATGTTTGGCTTGCCTAGCTCCAACAGTAGGCGCCATCACGATTCCCGATGGTGGAAAATCCGGGTCGTGACAAGTTGGTATCAGAGCTCTAGGTTACATAGGTCTCGCTACTCACGGACAAACTTGGTAGAGTCTAAGGGATCGGTACGTAGACGTCTGTATCTATCCCCCAGAGGCTACGGAGCTAGGAAAAATTTCACTTTTGTTCTTTCTTGTCGTGCGATTCTGTTTCTCAAATACTGATTGTCCTTCTACTCTGTTCTTTCGCAGATGGCGAGAACACGTGCTTCCTCTTCTACCGCGCAGCACCCCGAGCCCCCAACAGCAGCTCCTACGAGGGGCAGAGGCCGAGGCAGTGCCAGAGGCCGAGGCCGGAGCAGAGCTCAGCCCCGAGCAGCAGTCCCAGAGGTGGAGCCTCATGTTGATTATGATGAGGAGGCTCCAGCCCCAGCAGCTCCAGTGGGCCCAGCTCAGGTCCCAGAGGGGTTCATAGCCACCCCAGTTCTTCAGGACGCTCTGGTCAGATTGGTAGGCTTTGTGGAGAGCGTCACTAGAGCGGGCTTGCTTCCAGTAGCACCAGCCACTTCTCAGGCTAGAGGAGGGGTTCAGACTCCTGCTACATGTACTCCGGAGCAGGTAGCTCCCCAGACTCAGGTTCCAGTGGCTCAGCCAGCTGTGGCGGTTCAGCCGGGTATTGTGACTCAGACCGGCGATGGAGCGGCTATGTCTTCAGATGCTTTGTGGAGGCTTGATAGGTTCTCCAAGCTCTTCACCACCACATTCAGCGGTGTTTCATCAGAGGATCCCCAGGATTTCTTATTCAGCTGCCATGAGATCCTTAGGACTATGGGTATTGTGGAGACCAATGGGGTCGATTTTGCCACCTTCCGGCTTACAGGATCTGCCAAGACTTGGTGGAGGGACTATTGCCTATCTAGACCAGCAGGGTCTCCAGCATTGACATGGGATCAGTTTGCAGAGTTATTTTTGGAGACGTTTCTCCCAGTCACTCAGCGGGAGGCACTACGCAGGCAGTTCGAGCGCCTCCAGCAGGGCTCCATGACAGTTACACAGTATGAGACTCGGTTCATTGATTTAGCACGCCATGCTATTGTTATACTCCCCACAGAGCGAGAGAGGGTACGGAGGTTTATTAATGGATTGATTCAGCCGATCCGTCTCCAGATGGCTATGGGAGCTGGTAGTGAGATTTCTTTTCAGGAGGCGGCCAATGCGGCCCGTAGAGTGGAGATGGCTCTTGCACGAGGAGGTGGTCAGGTGTCGGATAAGAGGCCTCGTCATTCTGGTAGGTTCAGTGGTACCTCGTCTGGAGGTAGGGATTCTTATGGTAGAGGCCATTCACCGAGACCCTTTCAGTCAGCACTCCAGGTTTCTCATGGTACTCCAGGCGGTGGTGGTTCTCAGCAGCATTATTCTGATCAGCAGCCCATCAGTGCACCTCCACTTCAGAGCTTCCGGGGAGGACATTCCGGTCGACAGGGCCAGCAGTCTCAGCAGCCGAGGGCTTGTTATGGTTGTGGTGACCCCGGTCACATTGTCAGATTTTGCCCTCGAGCCTCGGGTAGCTCTCAGCAGCAGGGTCCTCGCCCCATGATTCAGGCACCAGGTGATCCACAGCTTGCCCAGCCAGCTAGAGGCGGGGGTAGAGATCATAGAGGTGGAGGTAGAGACCGTAGAGGTGGAGCTCGGACCGGCAGAGGTAGGGGTCAGCCAGTAGCCGATCGTCCCAGAGACATGGCTCAGGGAGGTGGGGCCCAGCCCCGGTGTTATGCTTTGCCAGCCAGGCCAGAGGCTGAGTCGTCAGATGCTGTTATTACAGTGATGCTTTGGGTATTCCTGTTTATGTATCTACACTGGTTGGTGATTCTATAGTGGTCGACCGAGTTCATCGTTCTTGTGTGGTAGTGTTTGAGGGTCTTGAGACCCGTGTTGATTTATTGCTCTTAGACATGGTGGATTTCGACGTTATATTAGGGATGGATTGGTTGTCCCCGTATCATGCTATCTTGGATTGTCACGCCAAGACCGTGACCTTGGCTTTGCCAGATTTACCCCGATTGGAGTGGAGAGGGACCCCAGGTCATGCCACCCGCAGTTTATCTCATATGTGAAGGCTCGACGCATGGTCGAGAAGGGGTGTTTAGCTTATCTGGCGTATGTTCGTGATTCCAGCACAGAGGTCCCTTCTATTGATTCTGTTCCTATTCTTCGGGAGTTCCCCGAGGTTTTCCCTTCAGACCTGCCGGGTATGCCGCCCGACAGGGATATTGATTTTTGTATTGACCTGGCTCCGGGCACTCAGCCCATTTCCATTCCGCCGTATCGCATGGCCCCGCCGGAGTTGAAGGAGTTAAAGGACCAGTTGCAAGACTTGCTAGAGAAGGGTTTTATCAGGCCTAGTGTTTCTCCTTGGGGTGCGCCGGTATTATTTGTGAAGAAAAAGGATGGATCGATGAGGATGTGCATTGATTACCGGCAATTGAACAAGGTGACGATAAAGAACAAGTATCCAGGATTGATGATTTGTTTGACCAGCTTCAGGGTGCAAAGGTGTTTTCAAAGATAGACTTGAGATCTGACTACCATCAGCTGAGGATTAAGGCGTTCGATGTCCCTAAGACAGCATTCCGCACTCGGTACGGGCATTATGAGTTTTTGGTCATGTCATTTGGGTTGACCAACGCCCCAGCAGCATTTATGGAGTTGATGAACCGAGTGTTCAGGCCATATTTGGACATGTTCGTGATAGTCTTTATTGATGATATTTTGGTGTACTCCCGCAGCCACGAGGAGCACGAGCAGCACCTCAGAGTGGTTCTTCAGACTCTGAAGGATAGTCAGTTATATGCTAAGTTATCGAAGTGCGAGTTCTGGTTGAGTTCGGTTGCATTTCTGGGTCATGTCGTATCAGCAGAGGGTATTCAGGTGGATCCGAAGAAGATTGAGGCAGTCAAGAACTGCCCTCGACCAGCATCAGCGACTGAGATTCGGAGTTTCTTGGGGTTAGCAGGTTATTACCGCCGGTTCGTAGAGGGATTTTCATCCATAGCAGCCCCGATGACCAGGTTGACCCAGAAGGGTGCCCAGTTCAGATGGTCAGACGAGTGTGAGGAGAGCTTTCAAAAGCTCAAGACAGCTCTGACTACGGCACCGATATTGGTTTTGCCCACAGGCTCAAGACCCTATACAGTTTATTGTGATGCTTCCCGTATTGGGCTTGGTGCGGTATAGATGCAGGATGGCAGAGTCATTGCTTATGCTTCGAGGCAGTTGAAGATCCACGAGAAGAATTATCCGGTTCATGATCTCGAGTTGGCAGCCATTGTTCATGCTTTGAAGATTTGGAGGCATTACCTATATGGTGTGACGTGTGAGGTGTACACTGATCACAAGAGTCTGCAGTACTTGTTCAAGCAGAAGGAGTTGAACTTGAGGCAGCGGAGGTGGTTGGAGCTATTGAAGGATTATGATGTTACTATTTTGTACCACCCGGGGAGAGCCAATGTGGTGGCCGATGCATTGAGTAGGAAGTCCGCCAGCATGGGTAGTATTGCTGATGTTCCGGTCAGCCAGAGACCGCTTGCTTTGGATATTCAGGCCCTGGCCAATCGATTGGTGAGGTTGGACATTTCTGAGCCTAGCAGAGTGTTAGCTTGTACGGTCGCTCGTTCTTCATTATTGGAGCGTATCCGTGATCGGCAGTTTGATGATCCCCATTTGTATGTCCTGAGAGACACGGTGCAGCGTGGAGGTGCCACGAAGGTGACCTTAGATGATGATGGTGTTTTGAGGTTGCAGGGGCGAGTTTGTGTGCCCAATGTCGATGGGATTCGAGAGTTGATCTTAGCGGAGGCCCATAGTTCTCGATATTCTATTCACCCG
>NW_017681103.1:0-1855 GCF_001879085.1 Nicotiana attenuata
TTGTTTCTCCTTGTTGGGTCAATTCAAGGAATTATACTCTTAATGTTGTATCTATTGAACTTGTGGGATAGTTCCCTTTGGTTCATTTCCTTTACTGATCATATTCGAGCGGTTGCTTGTTGGCGCATAGATCGGGTCGTATGAGGTTCTTGATGGATTTTATGTGGTTTGTCGGCCGAGCAACTTGTACTGGGTGAGACGAGGTTATTGGACCTCTGATGAATTAGCAGATGAATTGCAGCATAATGAAGGGATATATGAAGAATTTGATCCTTCTGTCCTTGCTACAAATGAGGACGAGATAGAGGTGTTGAACATGAAACAAGTGATGAGGAAGAATTACTAGATGAAAGTGAAACAGGCGATGATGAAGACTTTAATCATTTAATATTTTGCAGAATTGTTGTATGTTTTTATGACATGTTAAACATTTTATGTTATTCCTTTAATTATCTATTATGTTGCAAAGTTATTTTATATTTTTACGACTTGTTAGGTTGTTTATTTATTTCTTTAGCCGTTTAATTATTTTATATTTACTATCACTTGTTGTATTTTTTGTTTTGTATTTTATTATGATTATATTACAGATATGGCATCTAAGGGGAAGGAAAAAATGAAATCTAAGAAGAAAAAACAATATGTTCCAACTTCCTCAACTATGCCAAATATGAGTCATCCTCTTCCTCATCCTCCTCAGTCGACTTCATTTCCATCTACCATGTTCACTATCCCCCCTCCATCTAATAATTCAATTCAGTATTATTCTATGCCTGCTAAAGGCAGTCAAAGTAACACCATTTTTAACTTTGTACCCACACCTTTTATACCATCTTCACCGGGCTTTCATGGTAGTCAACATGGTGGCTCACCAGCTGTTGCACCCTCGGTCTTTTATGGTAGTCAACATATTGGCTCACAAGCTGCTGCACTCCCGAGCTTTCATGGTAGTCAGCATACTGGCTCACCAGCTGCTGCATCCCCGAGCTTTCATGGTAGTCAGCATGATGATCGTCTTTTGTTGCTCCATCATCTTCCAGTCCATCATATCATCCATTCCCAGCATATCTAGGTTGGATATTGGAGGCTCTCGCCCAGCTACATCTAGTGCTGCTTCTGCACCATCTCGTAGACGCAGGCAGATCTTGGAGGGGATGTACAATTTGATAGTTATAATCGATTGATAATCGTCCCCCACAAGGACGGGTAATAAGTTTCTTATACAAATTTTTATGTTTTAAATCTACTTTTAGATATGTTAACATTAAGGAGTATTTATTTGCAATTAAAAGATGTTGATTAATTATATATATGTTAACTTTAATGCAGGTTTTTGCCATCCTTTCAAGCTACACATTTGGTTACAGATTCTATGAAGCCATTTTATCATGAGCCGTGGACTTCTTGGAGAAAGATACCGTACAGCATCAGAGAGAAAATGTGGAATCAATTTAGGGTAAAAATTAATTATATTTATTTAATAATTATCGTCTTCATCTAATGTTACTTTATTATAATGCAGAAAAGGTGTACATGGCATCCTCAGCATCAAAATGCAATAAATAGTATTTTCGAGAAGAAAGTTTGTATAAGGATTAAAGATACTATGCGCGCTGCTCGAAATTCCGGTAAAATGCCGGACTGATTAAGAGAAGATTTTTGGGATAAACTTCTTGAGAAATGGAATACCCCAGAATGGAAGGCAAAGAATGAACAAGCAAAGGCAAACCGTGCCTCTAAAAAAGGTGGCTCGTTGCACACAGGAGGTTCGATTACTTTTGAGGCCCATAAACTAAGAATGGTAATTATTTATAAAAAATTTCTTAGTTTTACATATAGAATTTTACGTTTGTAA
>NW_017681103.1:5176-11889 GCF_001879085.1 Nicotiana attenuata
GCGAATGGCGAGGTCATGTACCGCTTCTTCAGCTGAGCAGCAGCACAGACCGGTGATAGATCAGCTACGTCTTCGGAGGCTTTGTGGAGGTTGGATAAGTTTCACCAAGCTCTTCACTACTACTTTCAGCGGTGCATCCTCTGAGGATCCCCAAGATTATCTAGACAGTTGTCATGAGGTTCTCAGGAACATGGGGATCGTGGAGACCAATGGGGTCGATTTTGCTACTTTTCGCTTGTCTGGATCCGCCAAGACCTGTTGGAGATATTATTGTTTGGCTAGACCAGTGAAGTCATCAGCTTTGACTTGAGAACAGTTCATGCAGCTATTTCTGGAGAAGCTTCTCCCCATCACTTAGAGAGAGGTCTATCGGAGGCAGTTTGAGCGTCTCCAGCAGGGTTCTATGACTGTTGCTCAGTGCTAGATCAGATTCATCGACTTGGCTCGTCATGCTCTTATCATACTTCCCACTGTGAGAGAGTGAGGAGGTTCATTGAGGGACTCGTCCAGCGCGCTCAGTTAGCTAGAGGTGGAGGTAGAGGTATTAGAGGTGGAGGTAGAGATGCTAGAGGTGGAGGTAAAGGTATTAGATGTGGAGGTGCGGGTACTGTTCTGGTTTGTGGTAGAGGAGCTTGGGTTTTATTTTGCGCCGTGTTTGGTCATGCCTAGTGATTCTTTGAGTGCCCCAGTTTATGTGTCTACCCCGGTGGGTGATTCTATTGTGGTAGATCGAGTCCATCGTTCTTGTATTGTGGTGATTGGGGGTCTTGAGACTTGTGTAGATTTGTTGCTTCTGGACATGGTTGATTTTGATGTTATATTCGGGATGGACTGGTTATCACCTTACCACGCTATCTTGGACTGTGATGCCAAGACTGTGACATTAGCCTTGCCGGGTTTACCTCGTTTAGAGTGGAGAGGGACTCCTGGTCATTCTACCCGTAGTGTTTACTCTTATGTGAAGGCTCGGCGTATGGTCGAGAAGGGGTGATTGGCCTATTTGGTCTATGTTCGTGATTCTAGTGCTGAGGTTCCTCCTATTGAGTCTGTGCCTGTTGTTCGTGAGTGTCACGCCCCGAACCTGGGCCTGGACGTAACACGGCACTCGGTGCCTAACTACATGTGACCGAGCGAACTAACTGGCTGGCTGAATCAATATGTGATATCATAACATAGTGAATGCGGAAGTTAATCTAACACATGCTGATATACTGAAAGTCTGGATGATACAAATCAAAGTGCGGAAATACTAATACAATTCTGAAACATATTTATAGCCAACATAGCTTAATATGAAAATCCTGTGACTCTCTCTAACTGTTACTCTAGTCTATGAAGCCTCTAATGAAATACTGAAAACATTGACTGTCTGAAAATACTGAAGATTGTAAGGTAATGATAATGCCCTGAAAGAATTGGGATCACCAAATAGCTGGTACGAGAACCCTAGCACTCGGAATCATCAACTTGTAAATCATTACCTGCATTATGAGATGCAGGCCCCGGGCAAAAGGGATGTCAGTACATTTGAATTGTACTGGTATGTAAAGCAACTGAAAGAAAGAATTATAAATGCTAAAACTGAAACTAAGCTGCTAATTGAGAATTTATAATTGATAACTGAAATGATAACTATTCAAACTGAAACTGAAATGATAACTGATAACTGGTAACTGATAACTGAACTGATAGCTGGTAATTGAACTGATAACTGATAACTGGTAACTCATATGATAGCTGATAACTGAACGGTAACTAATAATTGAACTGAAAGGAAGTAAGGATATAAATACTCCCTCTTCTGAATGATGAACAACCTGTTTATCTGAATATTAAACTGTGGCCTCAGGCCCAATATATATATGTGCACAAGCTGCAGCCTCGGGCCCAAATACACGTATACATAACTGCGACCTCAGGTCCAAAATGCATAAAGCATAAACTGCGGCCTCAGGCCCAAAGATGCATAAAGCATTAGCTGCGGCCTCAGGCCCAAATATAGGTGTTCAACATTCAGGGATTTAAAATCAGGAACTGAGAATCATACTGCAATACATAATAGTGAAATACTGAATCACGCTGAGTTATATGATACTGGAATACTGGATCACACTGAGTTACATTATACTGGAATACTGAATCATACTGAGTTACATAATACTGGAATACTGAATCCTACTGAGTGACATAATACTGGAATACTGAATAGGACTAGAATGAGACATGTATTCTTGAACTGGTTATGAACACTAAAACTTCAACTGTTTATGACGTGCTGAGTAAGCTATACTGACACTTAGGGACATCAATCCCAAGTCTATATTGAATACGAACTGAGCTCACAACGTTCAGAATGAAAGTCATGAACGAGTTATGAAGCTAGAGAATAGAAGTTCTACAACTATTCAAGGAACTAGGCTTAACTATATTCCTGAGGCAATTGATGACGTGGTAAAAGAAACGTAATGTAGGGAGAATCATTAACATTCCCAAACATAGAGAGTTAGCCTTACATACCTTAACTTCCTGCTCTTGAGCATAATACAACATTTGCCAACCCTTTCAACTTCAATCTATATCAATACAAGTCAAAGGGATTCCAAATTAGCAACAATAGTCAAGTTTTGGTCACTTAGGCATTTTATCAAACACTCGGTGGCATAAAGCTTCATAACCCTTATTAATGGTGTCTCTACACCCAATAACCCATTCTTTTGCTCCTAGATAAATTCTAAAGTCTCAAGTGGTTACAATCAACATTATTCTTTATCACCCAATCAACACCCATAACCAATAATAACCAATCAACAACTCAAACCTATCACCGTTCATACTTTTCTATCAAACCCATCAACTCATATCTCATGAAATAGAGTCTGTAATCATTAATTCAATGATAGAATCAATTTGAGGGTGAAGATATTACCTTTTCGACGTTCAATCTTCTTGAATTCGAGTTCTAGGGTTTCTTCTCTCAACAATGGTGTCCCAACCGAATATCTAATGATATGGAGGGTTTACCCATGTTAATAAGATGTTGGGAAATTGAAATTAACTTAGAATCACCATTAGAACTTACCTTGGGTGGTGGAGGGACCCTTCAGGAGTTAGGTTTTTGAGAGCTTTACTTTCTAGAGCAAGTTTTCATGTTTTGGGGCTGTGGGGGACCAAATAGGGCTAAAAATATGACTTTCCAAGTCATCCACCGCGTCCCGGTTGGCGCGACCGCGGCCCCGACCGCGGTAGATCGCTAGAACACTGCCTCGCCACTGCGGCCGCGGTAAAACGCGGCGGACCGCGGTGGTTGCATACCATTCTGTAAAACGGGCATAACGTTTTGCACAGAGCTCTGTTTAGGCTCCACAATATATCGTTCGAAAGCTATTTCAAAGGCCTAAAACTTTCATGCTTTGAGTTTTTCCATATTCATTACACATTTTCACTAAAACCTGCTGGAAGACGGACCTTCTGCAAACTTAGTCATTTTGTCAAATCTTATGCACCTCACTCTCCGTCTTGATTCCAAAACAACTATTTTCACCCATAATCATCCCGATGAGACTTCACATGTATAAAATATTAAATTAATACCTATTTAATATGTCCACACCTAGTCCAAATGTACGGGATGTTACATTATCTCCCCCTTGGGATCATTCGTCCTCGAATGATTGTCTTGACTGTAACTTCTGCTAACTCCGGACCTTAAACGAGTCTGGTGCAAACATGAACTTTCATTAACACTTGCATACTAAACTGAATGAATACATGATTACTGAACTATTGATATGCTGAACTTAATGACCGTTGCATTGACTGAATATTGGTTTGCCATGGATACATGAATACAAAACTAACATTGATATTCGAATATTGAACTGGCACGAATATTTGAGAATTGGACTAACATCAATATCAGAGTACTAAGCTGGCATGAATATCTAAGTATTGGACTGACATGAGTAGTTGAGTATTGAACTTACTTGAATATCTAAGTATTGAACTGACATGAGTATCTGAGTACTGAACTGGCATGAGTATCTGACTACTGAACTGACATGAGTATCTGAGTACTGAACTGGCATGAGTATCTGAGTACTGAACGGACATGAGTATCTGAGTACTGAATTGACATGAGTATTTGAGTGCTGGAACTTGAATGTTATAACATGACACGTGAAATACTGGATGTACCACCACTAATTCTGGTGGCTACTCTAACTCATAAGCTAATTGACCCATCCTTCGCTAGATTCTATATGGCCCAATATAGCAGGGACTATGCTTCTCCTTCTTCCCAAATCTCATAATGCCTTTCATAGGCTAAAGTTTCAGAAATACCCAATCATCAACTTGAAACTCTAGGTCTCTATGCCGCACCCTCGAATAGGACTTTTGGCGGCTCCGGGTCGTCTTCAAACGCTCTTGAATCGACTTAACTTTCTGATAGACCAAATTTGGTCCCAACAACTCCGCTTCGCCAACTTCGGACCAACTAATTGGCAGTCTACACCTTCACCCATAAAAATCATGCTTTCAAAATGAGCGAGATAATCCTATTATAAGGTCCATATTTACCATCTCCACTAAAGGATGTGTATTCTGTGATAAAACACTAGGTTTTCTACTGCTCGACTTTCACTTGCTAACATTTCGGACAATTTGGCCACAAGGTCTGCGACGTTCTTTCTCATATTGGTCCACCAATAAACCTCCTTAAGACCATGACACATATTTAGGAACCTGGATGGAAAGAATACCTAGAATTATGGGTTTCTAACATGATCTTCCCTCTTTAAGTCCATCTATGTTTGGAACACACAATCTGTCGTGGTACCTCAAAGTACCATCATCTCCCCCTTATTCCAAAGCTATCATTTTATGCATGTGAATCCCCCTCTTTCAGCTACACTAAGTAGGGATCATCAAACTATTTCTCCTTCACTTCGCCTGCTAAGGGGGAACAAGTTCTGTTCTAGACAACAACTCCGTCATCTTCGGAGTCCGAAGTCGAACTCCTATCTTGGGTGGTGAACTTCTTTCACCAGAGTTCTCTTATCTACCTCAATCATGAGTTATACTTCCCACACTTGATTATCTTCTTAAGCACTTCCTGAAAACACTTATAGAATTGTTGTGAGCTAAGTCTTTGACCAGTACACCGAAGACTAGAGTCTCGTGCAATGACACTACCCTCGTGATACATAACTGGGCAGGATTTTATAGCTTTCTATGATCACTTTATCATCAATAACTAAACTCGGTGATCATTCTACTCACTTTGTGTTTCTTACACATGCTGGACATAATCCCTGTGGTAATTATATAATTTTCCCTCATTATCGAACTTATTTTCTTTTTCATATTCTATGCTACTATTCGAGTTTCAAATCTCTAACTGGACTTACTGAAAATTTTCACATCACCCCTTAGAGCAAAGGTCTTATACTTGTCGATCCTTCTCTTTTTGTTAGGATACAAATAACTTTCCTTATTTTCTGCAATTCTTTGCACTCTCCGTCAATGACGACTCATCTTCCGACTTACTTCTGAGAAATCTTTCTTACTAGGAAAGACTAAATTATTCACTTAACGGAAAGCTAACATATTCACAGCTATCATACACAATCTTAATAATTTAACTCTGCTCATACTGTCAATCCTGGAGAAACTACATTACGATAATTCCTAAAGGCTATTCTTCTATAGTTTGTGCTCTCACTGCTAGCTAATTTTTTTTCCACTGCCACTGTACTTCGAGTTTAACTTAAACTCATTGGGTTCTAACACACGTTCAGTATTTCAAACTATCATCCACTCACTAGAGTTAACCTGGCTAAGTGAATCAAATTGTACCGCTACTAGCTCTGCTGAAGGTGCTAATTCACTGTATCAACTAAAAACTTACTTACTATTCTTTTACTAGCCACCTGCTACCATCATGTTTTCTTGCTCTGCTTTGAATAACTAAAGTGAAGCATAAGGTTACTCTAACTTCCCTCACCATCCGGCCTGTTCTACGGTCGCATACTATCCCTTTTTTTTCTTCTAACTATGTGCATAGATCACACTTAGGGAATTCATCTGCCTTAAATGAAATTGGAATATCTAACCCTAAACTTTCTATACAATACTAAATCATATCATACTATAAACATCCTGGGTAATCGTTTAATCACATAACCTAAGGGGGAACTGCCATATCTTTTATCTTACATCAGTAGCTGCTTCTTATAGTAACTTACTAACGTGGTACTTCTAGTTCTGATTTGAATAAATATGAACTACTTACAATCGTTACCTGAAATTCATATTGGCTGCTCTTGGTTCTCATTTCATACATCATATCTTCTAGTCATTTGCATGAGTTGTACGAAATCACATCTTTGGTAATAACAAATGTTTCTGACTCCTAGGTATTTTACCCATACGATCTTTTCTGTCCAAACTATAGTGACCAATGTTAGGGTCTGACATCTCAGCTATCATCATCTAACTTGTGGCTCCATTTCAAAAAATTACATGAAGTTGTTCTAGGAGGTAAAACACATACGAATACACTACCATGCACAAACTTATCTTTCAAAGTATACCATCATCTGATAAATCACTTCCTGCGCCCTTCGGTGAGTCTTGGTCTTAATCCAGACCTAAAATATGCGAAAGATTTCGCTATAACCACTGTTACTTACATTTTCTTTTAGCACCCATAG
>NW_017681104.1:0-7775 GCF_001879085.1 Nicotiana attenuata
GTGAACCCGTCTAGGGAACACGTAATAGACATGCCGGAAGCGGTTATGCCTAAAGCCAAGGCTCCTTTGCCAAGGCCTCCTCCACCTTACCCCCAAATGCTTGCAAAGCAGAAAAACGAGAACCAGCTTAAGAAATTTATTGACATGATGAAGAGCTTATCAATCAATGTTCCTTTGGTGGAGGCTCTCGAGCAAATGCCGGGTTACGCCAAGTTCATGAAATACTTGGTGACAAAGAAGAGATCCATGGATTGTGAGACCATCAAGATGACTCACCAAGTTAGTGCAATTGTGCACTTGATGGCTCCAAAGCTAGAAGATCCCGGCGCTTTCACCATTCCATGCACCATTGGGAGTGCAAACTTTGAAAAGGCACTATGTGATTTGGGAGCAACCATAAATTTGATGCCTTACTCCGTGTTCAAAACTTTGGGTATCGGGCAACCGAGGGCAACTTCAATGAGATTGCAAATGGCGGATAGAACGATGAAGAGGCCGCTTGGTATTATTGACGATGTTCTTGTCCGGATGGACAAATTTATCTTGCCTGCTAATTTTGTGATTCTCGACTGCGAGGTCGATTATGAGGTGCCTATAATTTTCTGAAGACCTTTCCTTGCAACTGGGAAGGCATTAGTCGATGTGGAAGCAGGGGAACTCACCTTCTGGGTGGATGATAAAAAAGTGGTCTTTCATATGTGCAAATCAATGAAGCAACCCAATAGCAAGGAAGTGTGCTCTTTTGTGGATCTTGTCACGAAGGTGATCGTTGATGATACTAGTGCCATGATCAAAGTGGAGGATTCTCTAGAAGCTGTATTGTTGAACCTTGATGTCAATGAAGATAAAGGAAGGGTGGAGTGTTTCAATGCTTTACATGGTATGGGGTCTTATTCTTATGAGCCCCGTAAGCTCTCTCTGGATCTTGAGAATAGAAAAACTCCCCCAATAAAGCCCTCAATCGAGGAACCTCCCGTGTTGGAGTTGAAGCCTTTGCCTCCACATCTTAGGTATGAATTCTTAGGCCCTAGTTCAACTTTGCCTGTTATTCTTTCCTCTTGTCTTACTAACATGCAGGTAGATGCCATTTGGCGGTGCTCCAAAAACGGGAGAAGGCAATTGGATGGACTCTAGCTGATATTCAGGGAATAAGCCCCGCCTTTTGCATGCACAAGATTATACTTGAAGATGATGTCAAGCCCTTCGTGGAACATCAAAGGAGGTTGAACGAGGCGATGCAAGAGGTTGTCAAAAAGGAGGTGATCAAGTGGCTTGATACAGGGGTTGTGTACCCCATCTCGGATAGTTCTTGGACTTCTCCGGTGCAATGTGTGCCAAAGAAGGGTGGTATGACCGTGGTTACCAATGAGCAAAATGATTTGATTCCAACCAGGACTGTCACCGGATGGCAGGTGTGCATGGACTACCGCAAGCTGAATAAAGTGACCCAAAAGGATCATTTTCCATTGCCCTTTCTTGACCAAATGCTAGATAGACTTGCTGGGCGTGCCTTCTACTATTTTCTGGATGGGTACTCAGGTTACAACCAGATATTGATTGCTCCGGAAGATCAGGAGAAAACCACATTCACATGGCCATACAGGACCTTTGCATTTTCCAGGATGCCTTTCGGTTTGTGTAATGCACCGGCCACTTTCTAGCGGTGCATGATGGCTATATTTACCGACATGGTAGAGGATTTCTTAGAAGTGTTCATGGATGAGTTCGTGTTGTGGGTGACTCTTTTGATGAGTGTTTGAAGAATCTTGACAAAGTGTTGGCTCGGTGTGAAGAGACAAATCTTGTGTTCAACTGGGAAAAATGCCACTTCATGGTCGAGGAGGGCATTGTCCTCGGCCATAAGATCACAAAGAAAGGAATAGAGGTGGACAAGGCTATGATCGAAGTGATTTCAAGGCTTCCTCCTCCTACTTCAATCAAGGGGGTTAGGAGTTTTCTTGGGCATGCGGGTTTCTACCGAAGATTCATCAAAGACTTCTCTAAGGTAGTGAATCCTTTGTGCAAACTATTGGAAAAGGATGCAAAGTTCGTGTTCAATGAGGAATGCATGAAAGCTTTTGAACTTCTCAAGTACAAATTGACAACTACTCCTATCATAACCCACCCAATTGGAGCTTACCTTTCGAGCTTATGTGTGACGCAAGTGATGTTACGGTGGGAGCGGTCTTGGGTCAAAGGATAAATAAGAAGTTTCACCCGGTGTATTATGCAAGCAAAACAATGAATGATGCTCAAGTGAATTACACGCTGACGGAAAAAAAGTTGTTAGCAATTGTGTTTGCAATGGAGAAATTTAGGCCCTATCTCATGGGGGCCAAGGTGATAGTTCATATAGACCATGCAGCACTCCGCTACTTGATGACAAAGAAGGATTCCAAAGCAAGGTTGATGAGATGGTTTTTATTGCTTCAAGAGTTTGACCTTGAGATTGTGGATCGAAAAGGGTGTGAAAACCAAGTGGCGGACCACTTGTCCCGCTTGGAGGAAGAAGGGAGGCCCCTTGATGGCCTAGAAATTATTGATTCTTTCCCTGATGAGCAACTCCTCTCGGTATCTGTGAATGGCATGCCTTGGTTTACGGATGTTGCCAACTTTCTTGTGTCCGTTATTGTCCCGTGTGAGCTCTCTTCTAACCAAAGGAAGAAGCTTAAACGGGACAGTTTGGACTACTATCGGGATGAGCCTTACTTGTTCAAAATTTGTAATGATGGGGTGATCTGGAGATGTGTTCCGAAAGAGGAGCAAGTGAGTATTCTGGAGGCTTGTCATTCCTCTCCCTCCGGTGGTTATCATGGTGGGGAGAGGACAGCTTCAAAGGTGCTTAGTTGTGGTTTTTATTAGCCTACTCTATACAAGGATGCGGGTGAACTAGTGAAGAGATGTGATGAGTGTCAGAGAGCAGGTGGAATTTCAAAGAAGGATGAGATGCCTCTCAACACTATTCTTGGGGTTGACATATTTGATATTTGGGGCATTGATTTCATGGGACACTTTGTGAGTTCTTGTGGCAACACATACATTCTGGTGGCCATTTATTATGTTTCAAAGTGGTTCGAGGCCGTGGCTTTAACCAACAATGAGGCCCGAAGTGTGGTGGCTTTTCTCAAGAAGAGTATCTTTACTCGGTTTGGCACTCCTAGAGCTATCATCAGTGATGGGGGTTCTCATTTTTGCAATAAGGCATTTGACACTTTGCTTGCAAAGTATGGTGTCAATCACAAGGTTTCTACCCCTTACAATCCTCAAGCTAGTGGGCAAGTTGAAGTCTCCAACAGGGAGATCAAAAGCATATTGTCAAAGACGGTGAATGCAAATAGGACAGACTAGTCAAAGAAACCGGATGATGCTTTGTGGGCTTACAGGACTGCTTACAAGACTCTGATTGGTATGTCCCCGTACAGGTTGGTGTTTGGGAAAGCTTTCCATCTCCCGGTTGAGTTAGAGCACAAGACAATATGGGCTTTGAGGAAGCTAAATCTTGAATGGGATGTTGCAGCGAATCTCCGTGTGGAGCAACTCAATGAGCTTGATGAGTTTCGCTTTCATGCTTACTCCAGTGCGTCCTTATATAAGGACAAGATGAAGTACCTACATGACAAGTATGCTCGGGGCAAGGAGTTCAAAGTGGGTGATTCGGTTCTCTTGTTCAATTCCCGGTTACGACTGTTTCGGGGAAAGCTTAAGTCAAAATGTAGTGGACCTTTTGAGGTGGTGCTTATGACTCCGTTTGGTGCACTTGATTTGAAAAACAAAAATGGTGAGATCTTCAGAGTTAATGGGCACAAAGTCAAGCACTATCTTAGCAAGTTCGATGACAGCCACGTGGTGGCACTGATCCATCTCAAATGATTGATGGTAACCTGCGTCGTGCCGCGATGTTAAATTAGGCGCTTCTTAGGAGGCGACCCATGTGTTTTTCTTTTTGTTTTTATTTGATTTTCTTCTTAGTGTAGGATTTATTTTTGAACTAACTGGTTGTGAGATGTGTATAGGGATGTTTGATGTAGTGCAGGACTAATCTGGAAAAATTTGGCACTCTCTGAAGTTTGCACCGCTGCCGCGCTCAATTTTTCGCGGTCGTGATGGCCTTACCGCGGAGGCGGAAATTGATCGCGGTCAGCGGTGCTTAAAGGTCCAAAATGGAGGTTCTCTGAAGTTTCAACCGCTGCCGCGGTGCATTTTTCGCCGTCCGCGGTGATTTACCGCTGTCGCGAAGCATTTTTTGCGGTCCGCAATGGTCTCAAAGCAACAGCTCTTCTGAACTTCACAACCGCGGTCCGCGGTGCATTTACCGCGGTCGCAGTAGGTAAGATTGTGTGGGTCCCAGGGTTTTTCTATAAATAGAACCTCAGACCCCCTTTTACACTTTTTGCTCCTTGCACTCTCAAACAACATAAAACACTGTTCACATATGCCCTAATTTGTACAACACAAGAACTAAACGTCATTTGTATTACATCTCACTTCTGGTAATTCAAATCTATCCTTAGTCTTTAATTTTGTTCTTACTTTCTTTTAACTTGATCGTTCTTACTTCTTCTTCTTCCTTTTTTCTTTTAATTTTTGACTTAGGGTTCTGTAGGGTTAATTAAAATTAGGATTCAATTAATTAGAAATGGTTATTAACTATCTAGGGGGATTTACAATGTTGACATATATGCCAAAATGCATGAAAATTAGAAACCCTAGGTGCTGAACCCTAATTTGACTACCGCGACCGCGGTTGATTTTTCGCGGTCCGCGGTGCCTTACCGCGGCCGTGGTGCCTTACCGCAACCACGGTGCTACTGAATCAGAGAGTGGGTAGTCTGAATCCCACACCATCGCGGCTGCGGTGCATTTTTCGCGGTCCACGATGCAGTCTTCGCGGCCGCGATGCTTTTTCTGCGGTCTGCTGTCTGATCTTACACTTTCAACTGATATTGTGCACTGATTCTTTTGGTATTGATACTAACAATATTCAACTGATTATACTTGCAGACAATGGTTAAATCCAGAGGAGGTGGTGACAAACAAAAAGGAAGAGGGGAGTCCTCCCGGGGTAGGGGACGAGGACAGATCAAACTGACCCCAGCAGTTCGGAAGTCCATTGGGGAACTGAGGAAGAATATCAAAGCTGCAGATAGAGCTGCTTCCCAATCCACGGGAAGTGAGTATGTGCCCTCCCGGGAGGCCTCGGAGTCTTATTCCGTGCCTACTCATGTTGCTGACTTCCCGGGAAGATTCTGCTTGAGAGATGAACCTACACCTCCAAACTCTCCTATTGCTCGTGCTTCAGTTCATGTTTCTTCTGACTCGTCTGAGGGCTCAGCAGAGAACAGTGATAGTGCAGCCTCTACCTCACCTACAGCTTTGTCACCTGGAGAGGATCCCGTCGATGATGAGGACCGGATGAAGAGGAAGGGGGTGTGCCTCAAATCGGAGGTGTGGAAAGAACTTGAAACCCTGAAGTGTGGCAAAGGAGGTTTGTTAGTGAGCTGGCATACCACAAGTTCCGGGAGTGGTGGCCTCTAAGGTCACTTATTCTTGAGCGCCAATTCATAGAGAGGGGTCTTCTGCCTCACGACCCCAACGTGAAGAGGCAATTAAGCGAGCGATTGGGATGGGACTATTTCACCAGCAAGGTGTGGGATTCAAATGAGCACTAAGTCAAGGAGTTCTACGCCAATGTCTCCCACAACAAAAGGGACACAAAAGTGACTAAGGTGCAGAATTTGAAAGTTAGGTTTGATGGGAAGACAATAAATGACTACCTGGGCTTCAATGATGAAGATGAGACATTGTACTTGGAGAAGGTGGAGATAGATGAGGCATCCCGCCCGTGGTTAGCATCATACCTGGCTATCCCCGGCACCACCCCAACATGGTTGACTGCAGGGGTTCCTATCTTGAGGAAAACCTTAAACTTTGAGGCGAAGGGGTGGGAGACCTTTGTATGCAGCAGGCTGGACCCTATTTCCTATGAAAACACCATGCCGGTCTCCAGGGCGATATCAGTGGCGGCTATTATGGTGGGGTTCCCGATCAATGTCGGGAATGTCATGTCTAGGGTGATCACCAGGGTGGTAAATGAGTGTGATAGATCATACCCCTTGCCGAACTTCCTTACAATGTATTTGGCGGATCAGGAGGTGGAGAAAAGAAAATTTGACGTGAAGGTGAAACCCAAGATTCTCTTTTCATGGTACAACCTCAAGGCTCCGGACAACCCCAAAGCCAAGGAACCCAAGGGCACAGCCACTACTTCTACTGGCCAGTCTGAGGAGCCAGTAGTAGTAGTCCCTTCTTCTCAGCCTCCCACTGCCATACCAGAGCCTACCCTCGGACCATTTACTTCCACTCCTCCAGATATTCCATCCTCCTCAGCCTACTTATTGACTGACCACAGATTGAGCCAAACACTCTCCGGTATCAACAATTGGATGTAGGCAGCAACTTCTAAGCTGTATGTGCTATCTAGCTCAGTGGCAGCCCAGCCAGTGCCCCCACAGCCACAGGTGCCAACTTCGGTAGAGGAGACTCTCAATGAGCTTCTGGACAACCAAAAGAATCTCCTGGATAACCAAAAGCTGATAATGGATGCTCTAGCAGTGTAAAACACTTCAGGAGCTGAGTAAGTCAACAAAGAAGCTGAGGAAGACTCGGGCCTCGAAGGAGTCAGTTTAGGAGTTGAGGGATGGAATAGAGAAGATGAAGGCAGCTGACCACTTGCCTTTGGAGCTACTATTGCATGATCAGCCTCCAGCGGCTCAGACAGAGCAGGTTCCGGAGAAGGGGATTGAAAGAGCTCCAAAGAGGAGGAGAGTGATGCCCCAAGTGGATGATGTAGAGATTGAGCTTGCGGAGGAGGAGGGTGTTTCTTCTGGCCAGCCACAGGCCCTTGCGACAGATGATCCAGGAGCCCAGCCTCAGGACCCCATCCAGTCACAGGACCCCATGCTACCACAGGACCCCATGCAGACGGAGGATCCATAGGGAGTTCTCTTTACTCTCTATCTTTCTTTTTGAGCTTATTTTTGGTTAGTTATCATTGAGGACAATGCTAGCTTTCATTTGAGAGGGTGGCCCTACTTTGATACTTTGATGATTTGGATTGTAATTATGACACTATTTTCTTTCTTTATGCTTATTTTTCACTTTTGGTATGTATATAACTTTACCTTTTATTTTACTTTTCGTTATTGTTCTATCTTGGTCTGTATATAAAGTTACTCTCATGCATATATTCATTCCTTGTAATGTATATTCATCTAAACCCCCCTTTTGTACATATTCAGTTTACTTTCAGCATTTTTCTTCATAGCTTCTTTTGCAATTTCCTTAATAGTATAGCTTCTTATTTAATTTAGTAGCTTCTTTTTTGGTTAGTAGCTTCTTATTTTATAATTTTGTGTGATCAATAAGCCTTTGATTTTCTTAATGCCACGATTCTTTCCAAAGGTGGAATTTGTGTGAACCGGGTGGCTCTTCCGATGATGGATGGCATGACAACCTTCTTAAGGGTTTGAGTCTGTTTTTCTTTTTCGTTTTTGTGTAAATAGTAGTTAATGAGCAATGGTGCCTCAGGAAAAGTTTCACTTGGGCCTAACACATTTACCTTTGACCTTATGGTTAGAAACAAATTGGTGTGTAGGATGGTGATAGCTGTGACCTTAAGACTCTTGTGTTGACTAAACAATCATCAAGTGGTTTTTCGGAACCATTTGCGTTGCTCAAATCTTAGCTAAGGTTGTTGTGGGCCCCCGACTCTGATC